>NW_021604644.1:1822203-1842792 GCF_004785775.1 Grammomys surdaster
GACTAAGCAATTGAATCATGATCAAAATAGCGGTCTAGTCTGCAGACAGCCCTGGTGGGGATTTCCTGTGGAGGAAGTCTTCCCTGTGGGTGTGGCTTCTGATCCCTCCCAGACTCCCAGCTTTCTTTCCTATGGCTTTCAAAGTTTGGACTCTCCGCAGTCAGCCCTGAAGCCATATTAAACCAATTCCTTGCAGAAGATCGTTTAGAGTATATCTCATATAGTATCTGGTGTTTCAAGCCAGTCCATCAGAGAGATTTACAACCCCAAAGTCACTCAGGACCGGAGCATGTCCCCTTGTTGGGCTCAGTTCTGACAGCTGGTCTCACACAGGAAATCTAGCCTGGCTGTCCCCCAGTTCTCAGGCCCACTGGTAGGAAAGTTTTTCTATGTTCCTGTGGGTCCCTCTGCCTCCCAAGCCCAGTTCCTGGTGCATGCATTCTGCCTTCACTGAGGCAAGTCCTCCCCTGGAGCCTCCCTCTTAGGAAGAGGTCATAGAATGATACATTTTTCTCTCAAAAACATAAATTATTGTGGCAGGCAAGGATTGTGGCTATTCTTGCTTTATCGAGAAAGAGAAAAATGGAGTCTTCTGTCAATTGAAAACCTCCAAGTTACTGTTATAAATAATAAAAGCAGAGTATTAGACACGCATGTACACGAGGGGAAAACACAAATATGTTCCTATCACCATAGAGGGGTGGGGAGCACATAACTAGTGGTGTGGCTGGCAGCAGGGTGGGATACAGCGGGGGTGAGAGCAAGACAGCTCACTAGAAGGCAGTCTTGAATTGCTGGTGCATTCTCTATTCAAAAAATAAAAATTATTTAAAGATACTGGCTCTTCAAGAAGGTCCTGAGTATCCCTGTGAGACTATGGGAACAAGATGATTTAAGAGATGATTTAGAAACTGTGTGCATGTGTGTGTGTGTGCATGTGTGTGTATGTGTGTGTGTGTGTGTGTGTGCATGTGTGTGGTGTGTGTGTGTGCATGTGTGTGTGCATATGTGTTGTGTGCGTGTGTGTGTGTGCATATGTGTTGTGGTGTGTGTGTGTGTGTGTGTGTGTGTGTGTCAGAGGAAAAAAAAGCAGAGGGGCTGGGTGGTGGGGAGACAAGACAGACAGACTGACTCTAGACAGAGACATTGACACCATAGAGCAGCAGCCTGACTAGAGTTGAGGATATGGGCTTTGAGCAAGCCAGGACTGGAGTAAATCAGGAGTTGCACGCTTGACCACACAGGAACCAGCCTGTACACTGGCCTTCAGTTCTAGGGCTGCCTCTGTTCTTCTCTAAAGACCCCCAGGAGACTTCTGGCATCTCTGTTCTTTTAGAAAGGGTCAGAGGAGACACTGTCCTGGGCCAGCTCAGGACACTGGGTCAGTGTGGGAATGTGTTTTGTGGGAGAAAAAGAAGCCAGGGGCTTGGAGCCAGTGAGACACCTATGTTTAGGACCCCACCCCCACCCCGTGGGGCAATGCCAAGCTGAGTTAAGGTTGGTTCCACCTGGAGTACCACCTCCTGTCACTCAGAGATTCCAGGTGAGAAAAAAATGAATTTGCTGGAACTCCAAGGAGAGGCTGTCCTGTGTAGCTAGATGTCAATCTCTGTTCTCAGGGAGGCAAGGCTGATGACACCACAAGCGGAGAAGTGGTCGCATAACAAATGGCCCAGCAGGAAGTGGGGCTTTAAGGGAGTGGGACATCCTTGGAGGCAGAGTTCACTTTTTCATCAGGAACAGAAGATGCTGAGAGCTGTTCCCAGCCGTCCTCCTCCACAGAGAGCACAACCACATCTTGATGTGGAAACAGACAGGGTGCAGTAAGTCTGTGTGTCGGGTACTTTTCTTTGTGCTGTGACAAAACACGGGTTTCAAAGAGTTTTTGGCCTACAAGATGGCTCAGTGGGTAAGCGCCTGTCTCCAAGCCCGACAAGCTGAGTTGGATACCCAGAACTCTCGGACAGGTAGAGAAGAGAACTGACTTCACAGAGTTATCCTCTGGCCTCTACAGGTCACGCACCCTCCTCCCAATAATAATAAATTATAAAAACATTTTTGAAGGGTTTATTTGGGCTTTCAGTTTAGACAGATTTCCTCATGGTGGGAAAAGCCCAGTGGGAGGAGTTAAACAGCAGGTCACACTGTGTCTGCAGTCTAGAAGCAGAGCGAGGATGAGAAGAGGGGCCACGCTATAGAATCTCCAGGCTCATCTCTAGTGAGCCACAGCACAGCGAGCTGGAGATCAGGATTCAAACATGGAACTTACGTGGGACATTCCACATTCAAATCAGAACACTGTGGACTTACATGTTTGCCTATGTCTGCATGCTTTCCCTAATGGGTGCTTGTATTGGTTTCGTTTTACATTAACTGTCTCTGGGAGCATCTGGCAATGTTGGTAATTTCCAGGCAAGAGAGCTGATTATTCCAGAGATGGTTTCTAATTCTTATGATCCTCTCATAAGAAAGACCCCAGGGTGTGCATGGGTGAACAAGGAGCAGGGAGCCAGGGCTCACCCATCTGTTGCTCTTCATCCTCACGGTCATCCTCCTATGTGCCTGTGCCCTCCCACATGGTGCAGTAGGGAGAAGGACAAAGAAGTGAACGGTTCAAACGCACACATGACTCCCACTCACCCACATTCCACACTAGCACAGCCTAGCAAAGCCATCCCTAACCAAGCGGCCCTGGGCCCAGCTCAGAGGAAGAGGGCAGTGAGCAATCTTTATCTGGGAGAGGATAAAACAGGTGTTCCGTTTTAAAAATATTCTTTCTATACCTTTTTTAAAAATGAAAAAACAAAGACAATAAAGGGGATTAGAGCCAAGCTGGCCTCTAGTTTCTGTGTGGTGCTGGAAAGATAATCCTTCTACCAACTGAGCTTCACCCCAGTCCTCTGTCTGGTCTACCAGGGGGAACTATTCTGACAGTCTCCTTTTATAGTTTTAGAGTTCTCTGTGATGGTTTGAATGAGAATGGCCCTCATAGGCTCAAGTATTTGAATTCTTGGTCCCCAGATAGTAGAACTGTTTGAGAAGGATTAGGAGGTATGGCCTTGTTGGAGGAGGTGTGTCACTGGGGACTAGCTTTGAGTGTTCAGAAGCCCACACCCTTCCCCAGCTAGTTCTTTCTGCTTCCTGCCCGTGGACCAGGATGTAAGCTCTCAGCTACTGCTCCAGCATCATGCCTACCAGCTGCCATGCTCCCTCACGATGGTCATGGACTCTAACCTTCTGGAACTGTTAGCCCCACATTAAATGCTTTCTTTTATAAGTTGCCCTGGTCACAGAGTTTATCACAGCAATAGAAAAATAGCTAAGACATTACTTGAATTTTTAAAAAGAACTACATTCAACTTGAAGTCATCAACTGGCGCTCAATGACTCTTCAGCATACCATAGAGCTACTGGCATAAAATACAAGGAGTTATTAGAGCAATGGAATCTTTTTAGAGTTAGAAAACAAGGTAAGAAACAGCAGAGCAGAGAGCCTGAGTGCACACTGGGAACTGAGGTACAAAAGAGAGCTAGCCAAGGTGAGCCCCAAGCAGAAGGACAGAGGACCTTCCTTCTCAATGGAGCCACAAAGAAAGGCTGAATTCAGAATCGGGAAGAAGGCAAGAGTCCCTGGTCAGCCATGGGAATTGTAGAGTCAAGACCTGCTTTCTCTGACAGCCAATGAGACTGCCTCTTTCCACAAATCTGCAATCAGAAGCAACCAGCAGTGCATGACTTACCCATAAAAGGATATTAACTGTGAATGCTGGAACTCCAGAGACGCAGAGCAGGGCTTGAGGTATATGGCATGGGGGTACAAGTGGTGGTGTAGAAACTACTCTACCCAAGGAGAAACCACAGCAGAAAACTCTTCATTGTTCAAGCCCCTGCTTGCGCTGGCAAGCATGGGTAGAACGGCTTGGGATACAGCGTCACCACTGTGGAGACTGAAGCAAGCCATGTCCGTTAGGAGAACAGACAGCAGACACTGTCCATATGGATGGCTTCATTTATGGACACATTCATCTAGCCATGAGTCAACACATCCTCAAGAAGGTACCAGAAGAAAGAAGACCATGCCGCAGGAAATGAGACACAGAAAGAGAAGGAAGCTCTTTTAACTCGCATCTTTGGAGACACTTGAGTGAGTGCACAAGCTCTGAGGGGAGAGCTAATTGCCATCAGAACAAGAAGCAGGTTTTAGAAGCTTTAAAGGACAGTCTTTCCCTCCACTCCCCAAGTGCAGCAAACACAATAAATAAGAAAACAATACTGGAAATGGCTGAAAGACAGGCTAGACATCATGAAGTCTGAGAGCACAGGTAACAGGAAGCAAAGAGCTGACTTTTAGAACAGAAAAGATACAGATGTCAGTGTCCCTTGATTCAATAGGAATTAATCAGTGGAAGGGGCGGGGGTGGGGGTGGGGAGGGAATCAAATGCATAGGAGAGACCCCTGCTGAGCTGGGGAAAGACACATTCTTTTTTACAAGGCCACCAGGTGCCAACCAGGTAAATGGAAATCAAGGCCCATGTGTAGACACTTGGGGGCCTTGGGGGGGTGGGGGGAGAAAGCTTTCCAAACTTCAAGAAAGAAAATATTTATCCACAAAGGAATCCTCTAGACTTCCCATCAGAAAAGCTTTAAAACCAGGTCCTTAAAGGCCCAATGGAAAGTGAATTGGGGTCCAATTTACACTCCAGATTCAACCAGCCATCAACTATATTTGTAGTACATTTGTCCCTTGGGTAGTCAAACTCAGAATTTACTCCAGGAAGTACATAAGGAAAACAGAAGGAACCTAAGAACGCAGTTTCAAAAAAAAACCCAAAAACCAAAAACCAAAAAAAACCCATGAGAATAGAGGTTGGGGGTGTGGCTCCGGGGTAGGAAAGGCACTGGGTTCCATTCCAGGGAGGCACTGGCAACTTCTGACAAACAAAAAATAAAGAGGGAAGCTTTGAGCCCTGGCAAAGGAGAGGCAGGCCTTGGGTAGGTACAACTGCCCTTCCTCTGTGGATCAGATCCCATTCTGTAGAGATGCATATGCATACACAACCACACGAGTTTTCTTGGGTTTAAGTATTCAGAAGTTCAAGTTGGAAAAGACTTGGTGATGTTTCCAGAGCCAAGTGGAAAGTTTATTACAAACCCCACGAGTGAGGAGCACAGGACTCTTTTGTAGTGATGCGGAAATCAAGCTACACAGAAGCAACTGGAAATTGCAGAAAAGGAGAGATGCTTTGAACCTGCACATGCAAATGAGGGTAGATTCATAAACCCTGCATTTTATGGATGCGTATACATTTTATATGCATGGCAACATACCCAGGAATCTTGTGGTTTTCTTCATACAGTTCCATAAAAATTTTAGAAGCATGTACAATGTTTATAATCTAAACTGGAAAATGATGAAGTATTAAAGATCTACTTAATTTGCCAGCAGCCCAGGGGGATGTGCTGCTCTTGGGAAGCCTGCTAGTGAAATAAATTAAACTGCGTAGTAAAGAACTTGTTTAAAGCCTCAGCAATTCTAATTCATTCAAAACAATAACAAAAACAAACAAACAACCCCTCCCACCAAAACAAAAAACACAACCCAAATTAACAAAAACAAAAAAATGGAAGAGCAGCACTGCCCCCTGGTGGACATATAGAGGAATTTGCAAACGAGGCCTTTTTCTCTGAGTTGCTTTGTTTTTTGGAGGGAGTGTTGCATATTATTATCTTTTGAGAGTTTTGTGTAGTTGAAAACCTGCCTATCTTCCACCGTAAACATGTATAATGATCTAGGTAAACAACATGTGTGTGTGTGTGTGTAGCTGGGGCGGGATGCTTACAGAGAGAAGCCTGGGAAGGCATGGGAAAATGTTGAGCAGTTTTGGGGGAAGAGGGAGTATTTTGTTTTGGGAGGTTGGGTCTCACTATGTAGCCTTAGCAGGCCTGGAAATCTCTAAGTAGACTAGACTGAACTCAAGCTCACAGAGATATGCCTGTCCCTGCTTCCCCAGTGGTGAGATGAAAAGTGTACAGCATCCTGGCCAGTAGGGAGCCCTATGAAACTTATCGTCAAATCTCTAACTTGGCTTTACTAGGGCAGAGGCCTGGCATGGGTCCAGGAAGATACACCGGCAGAACTGACAGGGTAAGATATTTTGCCATACTCGTCAGTTTTTAAAATAAGTCTTACTTTCTATAAATAATACTTAATGAAAACAATGAATTCACCCTGGTGACTGCAATTGAGCCTTGCCACCCCATATGTCACAGCAAAGATGTTTGCATGTTGGAGGAAGTTATCCTGGAGGGTCTCTGCATATACTCATATGCTAGTTCACAAGCATTTTTGGTATCTACTCTGTTAGGTTAGTGCAAGGCTCTCAACTCACAAAGACTGGGTTTTGGAATACTTCAAATACAGCCACGACTGCAGAGAGTCCAGGAGGAATCAAAATACTTAACATGGTAAGGCTTTGTAAAGCCCAGACCATGGCAAGCCCTGAGCTCCTATCAACAACAAGCTCTTTCAGGCCTGTTCTGAGCCCATACGTCAGGTAGGTGAGAGGGCTGTGGAAGATGTGATCCTTGTTCTTGGGGTGCTCACTTCTGGTTTCAGGAACAGTACTGGTTTAGAAGGAAGCCAGGGAGAGTAGAAGCAAAGTGGACTGTGTAGCACTTTGGAAGCAGTACTGTACTGAAAGAGCACCCCAAATATGCCAAGCTCCCTGAGAATCCAAGGGAGATAGCATCTAAGTTAGAATATTTTGTTAATTCCTAGATGAGATAAAAAAAACACCTGCTTCTTTAAGGGGAGTAGAGGTAAAAGTGGGAGAAAAGTGCAGTCATGGTGGGCCCCCAGAGGACAGATGATCTACCATAAGCAGGATCAAAAGAACTGTGGAAGGAACAGCCTTGGAGCTGAGCCTTGGGGTGACTATGATGAGTCAGAGCAGAGGGCAGGGGTAAGCACGGCTCCAGTCTCAAACTGAGCAGAAACAGAAACACAAGAAGCAGCACGCATGAGAGTCATTCAAGATGGTAAACGCACAGAATAGTGTTTGAGAACAATGGCAATCAGAGCTTTGTTCTTGACATAGTATTAAATAGAGTAAACATCTCAAAACTTACCCACTGTATGCGCACAGTGAATGAGGTTGAGTATGTTTGCAGAGGTGTGAACTCACCAAAAATAGTCTTAGAACATCCTGGCCATTCCAAAAGTCCTCAGGCCTAATATAGAGTCCTTTTGTTCTGCTTCTTTCATTTATGATGATGGGAAAGAAATGCAGGGTTATCATCCTGTGAGGGTTAAGTGTTGTCAACTGACAGACACTAGAATCACCTGGGAGAAGGGCCCCTGCCTCCATTGCCTGTGAGGGATTGGTCCTGACTGAGGTTAGAAGACATGCTCATTGTAGGCAGTACAATCCCTGGCTGGGATCCCCGGCTGTGTAAGTGAACTGGAGGAGAGGAGCTGACAGCATCAGGTCTTCCTCATTCTCTGCTTCCTGACTGTGCTGTGACCAGTGGCTGCTGTAACTCCCTGTTGACTTTCTTGTCACTTTGAACTGTGGCCAAAACCAACCCTATTAATTTGAACCTACTGTGGTGTTTTATCACTGCAATAGAAAAAGATGCTGAGATCCATCCCCAAATATGCTTGCTACCAGGGTATGCTGATTGTTTTAATTAAATGAATACAGTGGACAATGTGTGCTAAAATTAGCGTTCCTGACCTCCCTTGTCTGCCCAAAGTCCAAAGCCACAAGTGACGATGACTATCTTCTAGCCCTTCCCTGAGCTTTCATGAACTAAATTGAAAACGAAGGAAGACTGAAATCTGTCAATACCAGTTAGACATCACACCCCACTGTATACTATTTCAGTAGGAGTGAATAAACCATCTCTTTTGTTCGAGGTGGCTAGCAAGTGACAATACAGGATAGCCAGCTGCATTTCAGTGTTAGATAAAACAGCAACATACACATTACATTCAATATTAAGATATTCTTACAATAAACATTTTTTCTGTTTATCTGGTATTTGAATTTCATTGAAAATATTGTATCTTATCTGACAAGCCTACTTAACATATATACATGGAAATGGACTGCTGGGTCACTAGACAGGATTATATTTAGTTAAAAAATTTTAAACAGACTCTGCCATTTTATATCCCAGTAATAAGCAAAGGACTTTGCCAAGGAAGGTGTTACCACTTATTGTATATATATTTTTTTGTTTTTGAAAGACAGAGTCTTGCCATGTAGCCCAGGCAGGCCTTGAACTTTTGAGTTCTGCTTTGGTCTCCCAAGTGTTGGGATTATAAACATGTGTCACCACACCTGTCACCGGTAGTCTCCATAAAGAATAGACATTAATATGTCTTCTTAGGAAAAAGCCTACCAAACTCTCAGCCATTTTAAGACTGGGTTATTGTATTCATTTTTATGAATTCTTCATATATGTGCACCATGGGATGGCTTAAAGGGTGTTTGCCTCCAACCTAGCCACTCTGAGGTTGATTCCCCACAAGCCTACATGGTGGAACCTAATCCAAGTTGTTCTGTGCACTAAGATGCTCAGACACACACACAATGTAATTTTAATATTCTTTATATATCCTGAATGCAAATCTTCTCAGGTATATAATTTGCAGTTGCTTTCAGTCAGCTTTGTCCCTATACTCTTAATTGTGCTTTTGTTTGCCCTAAAAGATTTTGAATTTTGCCAAAGTCCAATTTATCAAATGGGTTCTGTTTAAGTCTTTCATGTGGTTTCACATTTCCTTCTAGAAATTGTATAGTAGAACTGGGAAGTCTATAAGGACTTCCTAATCCTCTTGCTGTCGCTTTCCTTTTGAAATATGGCCATCTCCAGCACCATCTGTTGAATGCTATCCTTCCTCCCACTGGGTCACCTCAGTATGGTATGGTGTACTTATAAGGGCTCATTTCCTGAACATTTGTTCCACAGCTCTCTATGTCTACCCTATGCCAACAAACACTCCAGAAGAGGGTGTTCAATCCCTTGAAGGTGGTTGTGAGGCACCAGTATGGGTGCCGAGAACTGAACTCAGGCACGTCACAAAAGCAGTGTGCCCCTTTAAGTGCTGAGCCATCTCTTCAGCCCTGGGACTCTTACATTCCTTTCCTTGGTGACACTGAGGGCCTTGTACCTGCTAGGTGAGCACTTCCCTGCTAGCATGATAGCTTATTCAGCCTGTTCAACTCATTTCCAGTTTGACCTTAAAGCCCACTTTGTAATAATAGAGGACTCCCAGGATCTTTATTGTTGATACTATGTATTCACCCCAAAATTTCACACCCAAACTAGTTACATCTGAATCTAAAGATGCCTCTGTGGGCAGGCACTTCAGTTGATGCTCTTTTAACAATTCTGTTATTCATGGCTCCTGGATTTTGTTTAGAGACAGGTGCTTTGTAGCTTGAGGCACATAAGCCCAGGTTATCCCTAACTTTGGGATTGTTAGACCTCTACCTCCTGCAGGTTAAAATTATTGACATGCACAGTCACACCCAGCTCAGTGAATAAAATTATTGGTTAACTCATGCATGCCATTTTGAAAATGATTTTAAAGTCTGGGGCCCTTTGGTTCCTGTTTTGTCTTTTGTTAAATAGTTTTACTGTACTATTCTTGTTTTTGCACTTAGTCCAACCAAATTTGAGTGCTGTTAAGTGGTTGCTCTAGGCTGCAATAATATGCATGCCAATTATTTTTGGATTGAGGGTGTAATTCTGATAAAATACAAGTTGTTCCATTACTGTTCTATTTCCTAATCTCCCATGCGCTGCTATCCTATCCTGTACCTAAGATGCAGACCCAACAGTACAGTGCTGTAAGTACTGCTTTATATAACCTAATAAAAGGAAAATACTTATTGTGATAGCTCAATGTCTCCCCACAATGCTATCTGGTTGTTTAATCCGGTACGAACCCTGGTGCTGAAGTGGAAGAACAATGATGGAATGGAAATTACTAAGCAGGGAGAGCATCTTAGTTTGCCTCAGGAGACACAGGAGCAAAGCAGAAGAAACAGATGCAATGTAACATCTAACAGAGGTGAGGAGGGCAGAGGACATGTGTACAGGATCTGTAGCTGTGGCTGGCTTGGGCAACGGAAAGAAGCCACTAGCCAAGAAGAGTGGGTAGCTAGCTTCTAAACACTCAGTTCTACAAACTCATGAAACAGTGAATTCTATGGCAACCTGAGCTTGAGAGCTTATTTAATTTTGCTTTCCAGATAAGAATGTTGCCACTGACACTGGTGGGAAAAAGTCATTTATTTGCATTGCTTCCATTTTCTACTGTAGTGTTAGAATGAAACTTAAGCATCTCCCTAGTTTTTATTTACAATTCATCTGGAATATTACTACACATATAATGTACATTTAAAAAACTGAGGGGAAATGCAGTTTATGTTTTTTTCTCTCTTCACAGGCTTCTCAAAACCATTCAGCTTAAATGAAAATTTCTATGGACACCTGTACATATCTGAAAGGGCAGAGATCACACCAACAGAGATAAAAGACTTTTGCACAAATACAATAAAATATAGAAAACAAAGTATAGATGATGTTATTTGGGGGTACAAATATAAACAATACAGTACCATCTGAGTAACTTAGCAACATAATACTCACACTTTATAGAAATAAAACTGCAAACCTGGCGGATGCTGACCAATATTAAACATTATATACACAATGAGGTAAATGTACCTTGGTCTCTTGAGAGGTAATTTAAGTTTAAAGCAAATGACATATTGAAGCATCTCCTTGACATATAAAGAAATATCAAATATTCCATTCCATTGGCACAATGTGAAAAAGGGATTATCAAA
Organism: Grammomys surdaster; assembly: GCF_004785775.1. Lineage (NCBI taxonomy): Eukaryota > Metazoa > Chordata > Mammalia > Rodentia > Muridae > Grammomys > Grammomys surdaster. The sequence continues at coordinate 1,833,070 of NW_021604644.1, forward strand.
ACACAGTTCATAATATTAAACTCACAAATCTCATTGAAAAATAAAAGCAAATTTACTTTAACAAAGAGACTGAATGTTACTGATAATATTCTTTAAATGTTTGTAAGTAAGAGTGCGTAACAGGACTGAAAATAATGTGCTGACAGACCTCAGCTTTCCTAGAGAGGGCCCATGAAAGTTTCAACATCCAACACATGAAGCTGCACTGCATTCCTGAACTATTCTTCAGAATCTCAGCACACTGACATGTCTGCTGGGCCGTTACAGAACAACATCTGAAATCGCTATGATGTGGAGCCAGAACACTCCCATGACCAAGGAACGAAGAAATGATTTACAATCATTCCTTCAGTCCATGGAGTGAAATCACAATGTCTTCTGGGCAGATTTTGGTGTGCATGTTTAGTAGTTTGTCATTGGTTTTACGTATCTGACAATTTGCAGAGGAAAGAGTCAAACATGTACGGATTACAAAAATGGTCAAATGGACACTTAAGTCTGCAGTGAGAACCAAAGTCTGGAATTCTTGATGGCCATGGCACCACGCAGGGCCTCAAGGCACTTCTTGAGTAAGACTGTAGTAGCAGGGTTATAGGCTCAGCTCTTCATACCTCTACTGTCCTACTAGGGACACAGCTGGCCACTGCTTCTAAGGCCAACTCCCAGTGCCACTCAACTGTTACCCTAACCTTTGCCCAGAGCTGACATCAGAGCAGGGGCACCAGCAGGGGCATCCCAGCCCCAGTGTGCAGATCCCTCCCCATGATGCCCAGTGACTCAACAAAGTGGAAGAGCGTCACACAGCTTCCTTCCATCAACCACTTCATTTTAGGTCTCAAAAGCAGCTCTTAGGTCCAAAGGCGGGAGGCAGGGCCAGAAACAGCTCTTAGGTCCAAAGGCAGGAGGCAGGGTCAGAAACAATAAGCCTCTGAGCCAGGGGGCAGCAGAAAGGCCGAGAGGGAAAAACAGAGCTGAAGATGTAAGGGACTCAAGTTGTCTAAGCCTCAGTTAGGTCACACTTCCTTCATGCGAGCTCAGCCAGGGTGCTGACAAAACGGTACGTAATTTGTCAGTTGACATGTCTTAGCTATGCTACATCTTGGGGGTGGGGAGGGGATCTTTGAGCGGCAATAGAAACAACAGCCTGTACTACAAAATGATACAGAAGTACTTCTCTAACTCAATGTGTCTATAGTCATAGCCACATTAACCATCATCTACCTCAGTTTTTAAGTTTTCAGATTCAGTATTGGCCACCTAGAGATTATCAAACTATCCCTACACAAAAAATTAGCTGTAAACATGTAAACTCAATTTAGAACTAAATTCTAACTTTAAAAAATTCCCTGATTCATCAAAGCACATTTTATCCACTTAGGTACGAAAAACATAATGATTCTTCAACCTCAGATGTCATAAGAAGTGTCTTCAGCAAAAACCCATTTCCTTGTAAGAAAGTAAGAAACGTATTACAACTTTAACTCAGACAACTTTTGGTATGGTCTTAAAATTATATAAAAACAGTTTTAGTGATAAAATGCATTGGTCCCTGGATTTCTATAAAGCAGACCTCAAAGTGTTAGAAATGGAAAAAACAGAAAACAAAGGCCCCAAAAGTACCTGATTTACAGCACAAGAGCTTATTAAGCAGGTGATACAAGTGTAACAACAAACCCTTACTTACATTATGAAATCATGATAATTACAGAAAAAACTCAGATTTGTATTAAAAATACTAATCTCTAAGTGCTTTTTCCCATGATGTTTTTAAATGTATGAAACTGACACTAATGCCTAGGTAACATGTCATTCATTCTACAGTTACTTTGGTTTAAGACCAAATAGTCTTCAAATTTATGGTAGGTTTGAGATAAGACATTAACAGAGCCCAGCGGCTTCAGATCAACAGTCACAATCTCTTCTTGGCTAAACACTAAAGGTTACTTTGACCTTTTTATCTGGGAATTGGTATCACTATGTTCAACATCCTGTCTCAAGTGATGAAACATTTCCCCCCTAGAATATGATCACAGTGATAAAAAGGACTTTAAAAGCCCTGCAAGCCCTGCAAAGATTTGACAGCACTGAAATAAAACCCAGGCTTAACTACCTAACTCCCAGCACCAGTCAGAAGACCTAATGGGCTGACTTTGACATTTCATATGACCAAGAATATATGAAGAGCCTCTACGCAGAATAGCTATTAGCTGCCGCTTTTCCTAGTATCAAGGGTGGCACTGAATTGAGTGCTACATGTAAATCAAGCAGTTGCAAGATCTGCACATATGAGATAAAAAGACTAAATTAATAAAAGCTGCCTTCCTCAAAGTGTAGAGACCTCAGAACTCCAGTAACTCTACCCTTCTCAAGATAGAATCCACAAATACTTACAGCTACGTACATGTGAAAGTCACCTACACTTGCTGTATATTCAAATTAGCTATCTCTGCCTTCCTAGGAAAAGGCCTATTATTTAACATTAACCACATTTGAATTGTAAATGCAATTCCTTTCCAATAAAGAAAAAAAAACCAACAGAACACTGTCTTTGATCAGATTAAGAAAAAGAAATGGCTTACAGAATAGCACACAACTTTTCCTTCCACAATAGACAAGCCTCCCCTTTCAGAAGGAGTCTGTATACCAAAATGATTAAATCTATAAAGCACTGTACATGTCTGGAGTGCCACTTCACTTCTTAAAATAAACTCAGGTTAAACATCTCAACTGCAGAGCTCCAGAGCTCCGTGTGGGGATGTTCCGCATGACAGTCACTGCTTATTAATGCTACAGCATTGCCTCAGTGGTTCAAGCACATCTGGGTAGGAGAAAGGCATAAATACTGAATGACATCTACCACAAAAACTCTTAAAAACAAAAACAAACCCAGAAAAGGTTTAGTTTACTCAGAAAAATAAACTTTTTGAATGAAAATGATACAGGACTTAACACAGACTTTAAGCAGTTCTGTTCGTTTTCATTTAGAAAGACACAGAAGTGGCACTTACTGGTGTAGTACAACCCTACTTCGAAGGTGTGTTGTGTCTGGAGTGTGAAGGAGCAGGAGCTGTACACAAACACAACTAATCAGCTGTGCTCCACGCCTACATGAGGTCATAGTTTTTAGACTATAGAGTTTTAAGTGTTAAAGATCTTGAAAAATTATAGAACAGTACATTCAAAGTGACTCAAGGAAACGCTAGTGGTCCAGAATCCTCTGAGAATGTACTCCTAGGAGTGAAAATCAGAAGTGCTTCACCTAGCTCCACGCTCCGGCTCCTTCACCCTTACAGATGGTCGATAGTACAGCAGCTCCCTAAGGGCTGGCAGTCGTCTTTAAAAACAAGCTTTGTTAATAAAACAAAAGTAGACTACACAACATTCTGTAACTGTCTAGAAAAAGTATCCATAGTGCACAGAAAGGATCCCCACAGCTGCCTCTGGGCTCAGAAAAACCCTGGGAAGCTTTCAGTTGACCATATTCCACTGCAGCAAGAGGAAGCAGAGCCCTCCGTTCTCTCAGTGAGGTAGAACAACCGGCCTCCTAAACACCCAGGAGCAGATACGAAGAGAGCAGAGTTCCCACGAAGTTTCAGTTACATTTTGATGCCTTCCTGCTGGCTGAGTTGTGACAATGTCTTTTTAATTCGCAGAGCTGTCAGCCTAGCTGCTCCATTGGCATACCAACATTCTCTCATGATTTTAGCCATCACTCTCAAGGCCTACAAGAAAACATAAGAAAAATAATTAATGCACGCATACTGCTTGCTATTGATCTGTGACTTTAAAATGATATGGTTTCTATTCTAGATTCTTTTTAGTACCAAATGAGAACTTTAGTCTCCATCAAGATCCTGGTGCCAGCTGCTGGAAAGGCTGTAGACAGGAGAGTTTTTTCAGGAGACCTCCAAAAGTTGACTCCTGATTCAGTACTGAAAGGATGCACCCACTATGCCACCCGAGACACTGGGTGCATAACTGGACTTTGAAGTCCTTTAGAGCAAAGCTTAGGCTAGAAAGCAGGGAGAAGAGCTCAAAGTGCTGGATCCCAGGTTCTGACCACTCCAACTTGTCCCAGCTAGGAACCAAGCCACCTCTCCAGCCCAGCAGAAGGTTTAAGGGTTTTGTCCAAGGAAAGAAAGACTGATCCCTGGTTCCAGAGTAAAAGAGCAGACATCTCACACTGGAAGCATGCTGAACTCTGACTGTAAGCCTTCTCCTAGAACACAGTAGTAGCACCTGTGCACACTCTTCTTGGTGGAGTCTGAAGGAATCTCCCCTGGAGATCTGGGCAGTCCAAGAGAATAAGCCCGACAGATTATCAACAGTGACCAGAGAATCAATCAAGTAACCCAGAGAAATCACCTAAAGGATACACACGTAAGCTCCAATCACATGCACCTACACCTTCATTAAAAGTGGAAATTATCTGATCGTACATTTGAAAAAAGTAACATGAAATGAAGAAACTGAGACCAACAGAAGATGTAGAGAGAGAACACTGTATCAAAGCTCTACTGTTAGTAGGCAGGATATTGCTCCTTGGTACAGTGTTTGTACAGTATGCATACTGTGTTCAGCCGCCATACCACCACCACCACCAAACCCCTGGGATTCATCATTGATTCATGTGTTTTGTTTTAAGTTTATTCTTTCTGTGTAGTCTTTATACTCAAAGTTACTCTATTCTTTCCAACGTTCCCTTCAGTCCCTGTATTTTATACTACAGCACTCCTCAAATGTCGAGTGATAGACTAATAAGGTTCTGTAAGCAGTGACTAGGAGGAACATTCAGAGGTAATTACAAATAACTACTTGAGAGAAGTCAGGTGGGAAATATGGGGAGGAGAGTAAGGGGAGGGAGAATGAAGAGATACACAGAAAAACTGAATGAATTGCGAAGCTGATAAATCTTCTAATATGTGGAACAAAACCTGGAGGGTGGGTAGGCTTATAGTAAGGTCACCAAAGGTGAAAAAAACCAAAGGAAGTAGGAGACTACCCAAGATTACTCCAGAAGTATTTCCTAGAAAATATGTTTCTAGATTTAAAGGACCATGTACCAATGTATACATAATACATTTATTTAAACAACTATTTTTGAAGGCCTATCATTTAACAAATATTTCTGAAGGTGTTAGATACAGCAGGGAACAAACATGAAATCTCTGTCCTCAAAAAGTTTCCATTTCAAAGATAAGCAAATTAATAAATTACTGTGAAATACAGACCTTTAGGTCATAAATGCCAAGAAGAAAAACAATTTAGAGAGGATAAAGCATGCCAAGGGAAAGCATATTCTCAGTAGGAAGGGAAATGACTGATTTGAACAGTCCTGAAAGAGAGGAGCACACAAACAGGGAGATGGAGGAGTACACAAAGAGGGAGGTGAAGGTCCAGAAAGGACACAAAAGCAAAAGGAACTCCAGGACAGAAGCCACACAGTGGCTCTCAGAACAACCAGTCCAGACTGGAAACAGCAGAAGGCCCTGGAAGACACATTTATGTACTGACCAGTTTGGGGTTTGTATGTGCATTTATGAATATGTTACTGCAGACTGAACCTAGGGCCTCACACACACTTGGCAGGCACGCTAGCACTAAGCTACATGTTGAACCACGTAGAGTACTTTTTAGTTTTACTCTTAGGTTTCACTACGCTCGTTACCAAGGCTGCTTACATTAGAGCTCTATAGTGCAGGCAGGCTTGAGCTTGTGACATTTCTGCCTCAGCCTCCTGAGCAGCTGGGATTATAGACCTGTGCCAGCAAGCTCAGCCAGTTCCATACTCTTATGTGCGTCAACTGAGAGACTTTAAAAACCTAGAAAAATAGAAACTTGAAATAGCAGTAAGTACATAGAAAACTAATCTCATCAAATTGAGAAAATAAAACAGCAGTGATAGCATTAATTAGCATTCCATAACAGTAACTATGAACCATACAAGTTCTTAATAATAACCAACTTCTTCCTGCTTAAAAGACATCTGTTTTTAAACTGCTTCAGTATTAAATGAGTGTGAGTACTTCATGACTGTGCTATCAAATACCCGGAGACAATTTTAAAGCACAACCTTGTATGTTGAGTTCTGTCACATGAACACTCTGGACACATTGACTTGTCTCCTCTGGGTCTGCATATTGTATTTTGCTTAAGGTATCATACATTTTTTTTTAAACTTTAAAAAATTTCTTAAGACATTTTTCTCTTTAAGAGAAAAGACATCTCTTTAATAAGAAGACATACTTTTTCTTTAAGTTCCTCTCTCCCATAATCTGTTATTAACATTTGGGTATGCATCCTACCTGGATGTTTTTTCTAGGAATACATGTTTGGCACTTTCCCAGCAAAGCGAGTAGAACTTTGTAGACATTACCAACTACAAGAGAGACTTCTCTAAAATCACAAAATACTACCTTAGTACAATTCCTTGGGGCCTCATTAAGAGATCTAACTTTGTTGTTATTTTGAGATAGGATCTCCTGTAGCCCAGGTTGGACAGGAACTGGCTGAAGTTGAGCTTAAACTCCTGAATTTCCTGCTTTTACCTTGGAGATCCTAGGAGGACAGACCTGTGTAGCACCACCCTGGCTTAAAGTGGTGCTGAGGAGCAGTCCCTGGCCTCTGGTAATGAAGCATGAACTCTACAAACTCAGCCATGTGCCAGCTAGAGAGAGCACAGTGATGTCGGAAGTGTCAGAGCACTGAGATGTCTAGCTCTTTCTTTTTTTGAAAGTCCACCTAAACTATAAAATTTCCAATCTGGAAGGCACACCTTGGTACACTAATATCTAACAGTAACAGTTGTTAATAAAATTTGTCTTATGATTTCTTTGACTTCACAGTTAAGAATGAATTCCTACAACATTCTATAAAAGCTGGGGATGACATATTCCAGACTGTTGGAAAGCACCCCCTCCCTTCTGAGGAGCAGTCCTCCACAGCCCTAGGAATACAGGTCATACGTCTGACATTCCCTGCAATGATCAGACCCAAGCTCCTCATCTTACAAAGGAGTGCTAAGCTCCAGAGAACTGATGCAACCTGCTCATGTCCGAGTCTGAAATGGGAGCCAAGCTAGTACCTACAGGCCTCCTTATTCCTGCCCAGTTGGCTGGAGGGAGGCCTTCATTTCAACAGCAGGCATTTTACTTCATTTAGCATATCTAACAATATTCAGACATACCACTGACCACTGCAAATGTTTCGTGCCTTTTAATAATTTTACTAATACTTACTAGTTTATAAAAAGGAAAAGAACCTTTACATTTTTCTTTACAGAAAAGTAACAAATTTCTGCCTACTAAGTAGAAACAGTTTAGCAAAGAGCCTTGTATCAAAAGGAAACACTTACCTCACAGCTCTGCCATCTGTTTGGAATATTTGGCCTTAACTTCTGTTCACAAACTACTTTTCTCATTTCTTCAACCGATGGATCAGAAGGTACAAGATCGTAGTAAGGCAACTGGTAGTCTTCATGGATTCCTGTATTGATTTAAAAAGTCTAATTTAATTCACTGTTGCCATGTTACTGGAAGGATTACTTGCAAGGCTCATTACAGTGGTTCATAATCCATCAGGTAGGGAAGTAAGGCTCAGAGCTTTCTGTATCTAATCCACATCTGCAGCAATAACCCACCCACTTGAGTCATCACCATGCCTGCACTTTTGTGAAGGATAGTGTTGTCAACTTGACAAAATATAGAATCACATGAGAGGCAGGACTCTGGACATACTTATGAGGAATTATTTTTGATTAACAGAACTGAGAGAGGAGGTCTTATCCCTTGGGCAAGGGATCCTGGAGTGTATAAAATAGAGAAAGCAAGCTGAGCATGCATGCACTCATTGGTCTCTGTTCTTGACTGTAGATGTGATATGACTAAGTCCCTCAAGCTCCCGCCACTGTGACTTCCCTGCATGACAGACTGTAACTTGGAACTGTGAGTCACAATAAACCCTTTTTCCCTGATACTACTTTTGTCAGAGTATTGTATCACAGCAACAGAAAAAGAAACTAGGACAACGTTGAGCCTTGTGTGCTATGATGACCAGATTGAGATTTTGACTATAACTCTCTTAGGCAGAAGATGAGATCTTATTGTGATGCAGTCTCTCACTGGATGCAGGAATATATTCTTATAAGAAGATGTGAATCCCACAAGGTTAGCTTACGATACAGATCTCTTCCTTTTGCTTGTGTCTGTAAATAACATGTCTTATCTCTCACTGTCTAAAAATTTTGAAGTCCTAAGTCCTAGCCAGGACACCCAAGCCTAAGAAACAGTGTTTTGAGCACACACTGACAAGTTCTCAGCCTAATATAAAACCAAAAGTTAAAACAAACAATCTAAAAAGCACACAATGTTAATGCAATTATCATCATACAGATCTTCAACAATCAAGCTGTAGAAAAACCTTCATAGTCTCTTTTAAAAAAGTTTTTTGTTGTTTTTTTTGTTGTTGTTTTAAGTCATTTTAGCCAAGTCCATACTAGAAACAGCTTCTCAGGTGGCCTTTCAAATAAGCAAGAAGATAGCAAGAGGCTGGCTTCTGACACTGTCTGAGACTAAAACAACAGCGGGAGAAGAAGCTGGAGAAGCTGTGTGGCAGGATTGATCTTTTGCTCCCTGTGGCATTCTCGTGGTCATCTGTCAGACTGCCCACTATAGTTTCGGTCAAGAAAAAAGAAAACAATTCTTGCCTAACTTCTCATGACAAACTATTGGGGAAAGACAGTGATTTACCACCAATGGAACAGCGTCGAGCAATTTCCCAGAACACTAAGCCCATTGCATAGATGTCAGCACGTTTGAAGGATTCAAAATGTTTCATATTTATGGAATCATCTAGAACTTCAGGGGCCATGTACCTAAAAAAAGAAGTCAACATTGTAGTCAACTATAAAGCACATTAGTTTTGAACTGTTTCATACACTTTTCCTTCTGGAAAAAACATATACACAGTCTGTGTCAGTATATAGACTAGACTGGCTTAGAGCACCCGGATTAAAAATGTATACTACCAAACACAGGAATTTTTTTCTCTTTTTATTGTGGTTCTGCTGTTTTAAAATATGATTCATACTTTCTACAAAAATATTTCCCAAGTACATAAGGAACAAAGTGAAAAAACCCACCCCCTTACCGTGTCAACACATGAGTCAGTCCCTTCAGACACTTCCCTATACACAGACACACATAAAATATCACATGACTGAGATCATATCAAATGCACACAAAATATTAGGTGTCTAAACTGGTTTGCAAATTAATGATGTTGACTAAATCCCATGAAATGCTGAAACGGCAGTTCCATGCCATCTGTCTTCTGATCATGGTTTATGAAAGACACACAGTGAACAGCTGTGGCTGTTACAAATACCCTAATGTACACCACTCTCATGGACTATTTAGGGACCACATATTTGATCTGGAAACCTCACCGAAACAGTATGAAAAAGGAAAGAGGAAAGCCACTGGGTTCTAAAGTAAGTGAATAAATTAGATCGATCCTTCCTTCCTTCCTTCCTTCCTTCCTTCCTTCCTTCCTTCCTTCCTTCCTTCCTCCCTCCCTCCCTCCCTTCCTTCCTTTCTCTCTCCCTCCTGCCCTCCTTCTCCCCTTCCTCTCTCTCTTTATTTTCCCTCCGTCCATCTATCCCTCCCTCTTTCTTTCTCTCTCTCCCTCTCTCCCTCTCTCTCCCTCCCTCCCTCCCTCCCTCCC
>NW_021604644.1:1843192-1894633 GCF_004785775.1 Grammomys surdaster
CTCTCTCTCTCTCTTTCTTTCTTTCTTTCTTTCTTTCTTTCTTTCGACATAGATTCTCTGTGTAGCTCTGGCTGTCCTGTTGCTCTGTAGACCAGGCTGGCCTTAAACTCGGAGATCTACTTGCCTCTGCCTCCCAAGTACTGGAAGTAGAAGTGTGCACCACCACGGTCCAGCTCTGAAGTTTGCTATAGTTACAGGTCCTACAGACCACTACTGAGGCTCACTCAGCCGGTCATGAGCTCTCCAATTCCCCAGAAACCCAGGAACTATAAATACAATTTAGATTGACTAAATGTGTTTGCTTTTTCCAAGTTCAAGGCATTAGTTTGGAAGAAATATTGTGATGCAGCTTTTAACACAATTAGATTTTGAGTCCATCTCAGCTTGCCAGTCACATGAAGTAAGTCACATTACTAAACCTTAATAAGGGTGTTTTTTCTCTTCTGAATTAATAGTAATGACATCTATCTACCGAGGTTCTTCTGAGAATGAATGCATGAAACAAATATTTATAAAAGTGGATTAGGTACTTCAATAGGTACCTGGAATACAGGCATCTTAACCTTCTTGCAAGCCAATGGACTACACAGACCCAGACACACAAAAGGACAGTTAAAATATAATGTGAGAACACAGTTACAATAAATGACTTAAAGAGTCACTTCCTGCTTTACCAGGAAGACGTAAGGATCCCAAGGATCAGAAAAGGCTTCCTTGAGGTATAGAAGGATGTTAAGGGAGCAGTATGTTAAGAGATGTATGTTTTAGGACAGCATACACAAATGTTCTAAGGAAGAAAGACAACAGAAAATATGAAAACAGGCTTGCTATCATACAGAAACAGGAAGGATTTAGACTACTATTAGTTATTGTTGTTCTTACAATTAACTTAATTAATGATAATATTTTCTGGAAGGGCTGTCCATCAATAGGCTTGCTTTTAAGTTGTTGGTCTGAAGCAACCAGGCTTCAGAGTAGCAAAGACCCTAAAAGCTTGTGAACAATATAATAAAGGACCAAGTTTGAGTTTCAGAAGAGATACAGATATAAAAATATCGGGGGGTGGGGGGACGGGGACATGAAGTTAACATCAACCACTATTAAACACCATTTATTCCTAAGTGTACCTTTTAGTGCCTACTCTGTGGTTTGGAGCAATATCAATTGTATCTGTGGCAGAATCATGTCTCACAGCAAGTCCCAAGTCTGCAATACAACAGGTTCCATTTTTCTTCACCAAGATATTCTTTGATTTCAAATCTCTATGGGCAATAGCCGGTTTTCCTAGAAAACCAGAAGTTAGACATGACTACAAACAAGAGACACCATTCACAATTTACCTTTAGGTCCAAAAGCCTCACTAGTCCCAGTGTGAAAGCGCTTGAGCTGTATCACCTATAACAACTAGACTACTACTAAACTCACCAAACCATTGTGGCAAAAGGGATGAAATTGTTTAAATCTTCATAAAGCTAAGAACTAAAAAAATAAGGTGAAAAAGTCGTTGGTTTTTTTGTTGATCTCTAAGTAAACTTTCAGATTTCTTACATTTTCACTGAAAAAAAAACATTCAAATTTAAACCACTACATATCTCAGTTAGGTTTCACATTTTGAATATGCATTATACTCACAGGAATATATGCTTAAATAGCAGAACTGTAGAAACTGTTACCTTGGGTACCAACAATCTCCATGTGAAGATGGGCAAGACCACTTGCTGTGGACAGAGCAAGTTTGATCATTCCTTCCACAGTAACAGTGTATCTATTCAAGTAATCGAAAAGGGATCCATGTTCATGATAATCTGACACCAACCACAGCTGAGTCCATGTCCCATTGTCTGCACATGAGAACACACACATTTTAGTCGGGCTGCTGAACACTTGTAGCTTACTTGAGTTGTCAGCACTACCACTCTTGAACATACATCTGTAACATGATGCCACCTTAACTTTGCATGAATTCCTTCTGTTTTCTTACATTTAGTTTTTCTACACTTTTATGTGCATATATTTCAGACCTTCAGAGTATACCCCCTATTTGTGAGATAAAGCAATGATAAGTAGCTCCATTTAAGAGAAAAGGAATCCTATTTCAACAATGTTCATTTCCTCATCCTACAGAGATAGTGGCAGAGCTGGGACTCCTTAGTGCCTAAGAAGACACCTGGGCCAGATTAGTTCACGATCCGTGCTACTCTGGAGGAAGAAGGGCAGCAGCAAGTGAAGATAAGAAACATCTGGGGAGCCAAGTATGGCCGTAATAGCATGTGACAAAACTGAAGTGAGCTTTGGTGAGAACTGACAAGCTTTAGTGACAGACTGTACAGTTCTCAAAGATGCTAGACAAGATGATCATAATTTCAATGCTGCTATCTCAGTAAAACAAGAACAGCGGTACCTATGATGTTGAGACAGGAACTGAAGTGTTGGAAGAGAAGGCTAAAGAGTCTAGGACTGAACATCATTGTACAAGGTGATTTGGAACCTAAACAACTTGAAATGTGGGTGCTAAGAGTTTCTTGGTAAGCTGATGTATGCATCTGAAATGTAACATTAAGGTCAACAGTTAGGCTCCTAGGCTACACTTGTCCAGTAAATGCTATTTAACTTAGAAGTAGATGGGAAAACAAGGAACAACACAAGACAGTAAAATATATACCCTAAGTCATGTACTGGCTAGTTTTATGTCAGTCTGACACAAGCTAGAGTCATTTGGGACCAAGAAAACTCAACAAAGAAATGTCCCCACTAAGTTGGCCTGTGGACATGTCTGGGGAGTACTATTTTTGATTAATAAACCATGGAGGAGAGACTCATTGTGGGAAGTTCCTCTGGTGGTCCTGAGTGCTAAAATAAAGCAACTTGAGCTAGCCATGGGAGGCAAACCAGTAAAATGTCCCTCTGTGACCTCTGCTTTAGTTCCTGCCTCCAGTTCCTGCTTTGACTTCCTTTAAAGTAAACTGTGATTGTGATATGTAAGCTGAAATAAATGTTTGTGTCCTCAATTTGCTTGTAGTCATGGTGTTTTAACCCAGTAATAGAAAAACATAACTAAAACAAGTTATATTGACACAGGCAGGAACCCAGGTTCTGTGTGCTATTGATTACATGGCCTCAGACAAACTTCTCAATGGGCCTATGTTTTTTCTTTTATACAAGAACAACAACTTACTTTGAAGACTCTTAAGACGTTTAAAGAGAATACAGAACTAGATATCTTTTTAAAGTAGGTAATACAATGTTTGTCACATGAGAATTTAAAATGTGCTGTTCCCTACTAGCTATAAACAAAAGAAAACAAGGAAACATAAATAAGATCTATATTTTATAGGCACATGCCTTTAATTAACACTTGGGAGACACAGGAAGGAGGCCAGCCTACTCTACAGAGTGAACTACAGGGCGACAGAACTATATAGAGGAAACCTTGTCTTGGAAGAAAAGCAAAAACCCAAAACCAAACCAAACCAAACCAAACCAAAAAAAAAAAAAAAAACAAAAAAAAAAAAAACAAAAACAATGGGGGTGTCAAAAATGATAGGGTTTCATAATCTGGAGGAGGTTCCTTTCTTTCTTTTTAATTTTATCTTATGTTTGTTGAGTATTTTGCCTGAGTGTATGGCAAAATTACCACATGTGTGTTTGGTGTTCATGGAGGCCAGAAAAGAGCAATGGATTCCCTGTAATTGGAGTTACACAGAGACAGCTGAAAGCCACCATGCAGGTGCTTAAGAGTTGAACCTGGGCTCTCTAGAACATTCAGTGTTCTAAGTTGTTGAGTCTTCTCTTTAGCTCTATGCAAAGTAGTTCTTGTTACTGCCAAAAGAGCTCAAGAGATTAGTGATTCTAGTTTTTTTTTTGTTTGTTTATTTTTGTTGTTTTTTTTTCCCTTCCTTTTCTCAGCTGTTCTTCATGCATTCCCTAAAGTCTTTTTCTTGGTATGGCTACACCACTAGCTCATGTCCATGTCTGTTAACCATAACAGTGTTCTGAAAGACACAAAAACACAACAGGTAGAGAACACAACAGGAAAGGAAGATTTCCTGAAGTATCTAACCAGAAGAAGAGACTGCACATATAAAGAGAGCTGCACAATGGGCTGAAGAGATGACTCAGTATTTAAGAACCAATACTGGTCTTGAGGAGATCAGAGTTCACTTCCCAAAACCTGTATCAGGCTCACAACTGCCTATAATACCAGCCCAGGAGAACCTATGCATATGGACTCCTTGGGCACCTGTATTCAATCACATATACCCGCACACAGATATACTCACATACATATAATTAAAAATAAATCTTTTTATTTTCTTTTGTTTAAGACTAGCCTAGGCAAAAGTAAGTAACCAAGACAAGAGGATGAAGATGAAGATGAAGAAAAAAGAGAAGTGAGAGGGAAAGCCTAGGTTCTGCCTGGTGCACCTAGTAAAGAAAACAGTAGTAGGGTCAGTTAGTTCCTGTCATGACCACCAGATGACAGCATCCACTTGATTGCAGCATGGACAAATGACACTTCAGGGCACAACAGGCTCAGTGGTTTGCACTTGTGGCTGTAACCTGAAACATGCCTAATAGAATCCTGAAAGAAGTTTAAGGTTCAAACAAAAATGAGTCACCGACATAGTAGAATTTGAAATCACAAATTTGGGTAAGCCCTCTAAGGGAACAATTACTATTTATAGAATCAGAGTCTTCTTACAAATTAATCAGAATAATAAGATTGAGAAAATAAGTAGATAGTAGGAAATAAGAATAGGCGAATACAGTGGCTGTAATCTCAAAACTGGGGCATGGAGCTAGGACAATTATCAGTTCCAAGCCAGCTGTGGCCATCTTTAAAAAAGAGAGACTAAACAAACAAACAAACAAACAACAATAACATCAAAACCCAAACCAAATCAAAAAGAAAGAAAGAAAACAAAAATATAGTAAGAAAACTGTTATAACAAGAGTTGGAAGAGGGAGTTAAATAGTGCCAGATAGAAGGAAGTTAAGAGCCAAGACTACAGACTGATCACTACTTTGCTTGTTTTTCAATTAGATACTGAATTGTTAGGACCCACTAATAATCACTACCTCCCATCCATTACTGTTCCTACCACAATCACACATAAGTGTCCTGATGTGACAGCCTAAGAAGTTCACAATAGAGCTAGTGTCTACTTTATGAAACCAACAAAACTGATGAGCCTCAGCCTCAGCCTCAGCCTTTGTAATGGGTAATCTTAACTGTTAACTTGACTGTAATCTAAGATGCTTCAAAGACAAACCTCTAGGTGTGAATGTGAGGGTGGTTTCAGAGAAGATTGAATGAGGTGAAAAGACTCATCTTTAAGATGGATAAAACTATTCCATGGCTACATCCTGCCCCCTCTTCCTGATTGCAGACACAGTGTGACCATCCACCTCAGGCTACAGTCTTGTCACCATGCCTTCCATCATGATCCCTTCAGATAAAAACCAAAAGAAACCCTTCCTTCTCAAAGGTATTTTGTCATAGTGATAAGTTAACTAATAGAGCCTCTAAATCTAATGGCATGCTATAAACTTGAAAATACAGAGAAGCAAAAAAAAAAAAATAAGTAAAACCCCTCATAGTACCTCATAGTACCACCTGACATTAGAAAAAGGGAAGGATGGCCACGACAAGTCTCTCTCACCAAGCCACAAATGACAGCTGTTGTGATTTTTTGTTGCTGTTTCTTTAATGATTTATGTATTTTTATTTTATGTGCATTGGTGCTTTGCCTGCATGTATGTGTGGGTGAAGGTGCACAGTGGTGAGCTGCCACACGGGTGCTAGAAACTGAACCCAGGTCCTCTGAAAGAACAGCCGGTGCTCTTAACCTCTGAGCTATCTCTCCAGCCCCTCACTGTTTGTTTTTAATAGGAAAGCAGGAGATATATTTATTTGTTTAGGACGGCAAAAGTTGTGTCACAATGTAAGTCTCCAACAGATGTCAGAAGAGTAACTGTGGCATTAAGGTATTAAGAAAAGCATGAAGAAGAAGCAGGGTCTCAGGTCAGCATGTTGTGCCCTGACCCCATCTCACACTTTCACTACACTGTCTGTAGTGTTCTTGCTCCAGCAGCAAGGCAATTTAGGAGAAATCACTTCCCAGGTTTGCTTGAGCTTCCTTACAGAACTGAGCAAGTATTTAACCCCTGCCAGGTAAGAACAGAATACTCTCCTCAAAAATAAGGTTATTTGTCAATGATATTCTGTTATGCTTGCAGACAGGAACCTAGCATAACTGTTCTCTGAGAGGTTCCACCAAGCAGCCAATGGAAAGAGACTCAGAGACCAACAGTCGAACATTAGATGGAGCTCAGGGAGTCTTATGGAAGAGTTGGGAGAAAGACTGAAGGACCCAAAGGGGACAGGGGCTCCACAGGAAGACCAACAGAGTCAACTAACCTGGATCCTTAGGGACTCCCAGACACTAAGTCACCAACCAAAGAGTGAACATAGACTGGACCTAGGCCCACTGAACATATGCAGCAGAAAAGCAGCTTGGTCCCCAACAACAGGAGCGAAGGCTCTTTAAATATGCTGCTTGCTTGACCGTGGATCCCTTTCCCCTAAATCAACTGCCTTGTCTGGTCTTAGTGGGAGAGGATGTGACTAGTCCTGCAGCAACCTGATGATGGAGAGGGTAGGGAGGATGTTATCTAGAGGGGAGGTCTCCCTTCTCAAAAGAAAAGAGAAGGAGGAATGGGGGATGGGTTCTGCATGAGGAAGTACTGGGGGGAGAAGGAGAGCTGATATTGGGACATAAAGTTAATAAAAAGAAAATAAATAAGGCCACTGTGAGTGAAGATGCAGCATAGTTGTAAAGCACCTGTCTAGTATATGCAAGGCAGGCCCGGGGCTTGAAATCACAGAACTGAATTGGGGAAGGCTAGTCTATACTGAGATGTCCTACTAATACAGCACCATGCCTATACTGAGCTGTCCTACTAACCCCAGTACTGGGGGGAGGAAAGGAAGAACTAATCTATGCTGCTGAGATGTCCTATAAACCAAAGCAGTGGGCATGTGGAGGGGAGCTGGTCTATACTAAGATGTCTTCCTGGTCTAACCTCAAATTATGAACAACCAAAGTTTATAGTATTTTCCTTCTATTTTATGACTATACTCAACAAATAGCCAGATTTAAAATAGCAAAGGTATATGACACTTTTATAGGTCTTTTTCTAATTTACAAATTAATAAAAGATTTAGAAATCCACTGCATGGGCCTGCAAGATGGCTCAGTGGGTTAAGATACTTGCTGCCAGTGTAATCCCTGGAACCCACATGGTAGAAGGAACACTCCACAAGTTATCCTCTGACTTCCACATGTGCACAGTGCCACACAAGATAATATTTAAAATATACTGTCATGAAGAAAATCTTAACAATGTCATATGTCTAAAAGATTGTATTTGACATAATTGATTTTACTATATTACAAATATACATTTTTCATCAAATCTGACAGTATTTAGTAGTTATCTCTGTAAAAACAAAACTCTTCCAGGCTTTGATATATTTTACTAAGAGTAAGGAAATGGGGCTGGTAAGATGGCTTAACTGGTGGCATGCCTGTCAAGAAGGCATGAGCACCTAAGTTCAGATTTCCATCACTCATGTAAAATCCAGATGTGGTAGTTCACACCTATAATCCCAGTGTTGGGCAGTTGGATCATGAGGCTTCTAGTAAATCAATCTAGACAAACAGATGTGTTCCAGGTTCAGTGGGAACCTATCTCAAAAATTAGGTGGAGAGTGAATGTAGAAGATAACCAGCATCCTCCACATGCACACATCCCTGCACAAGTATGTGCGTGTGCATGTACACACACACATATGCACACACACACACACACACAAAAGAAAACTTCACTGACCTTTGTTGTCTGCTGCTATAAATCCCAGGATATTTTCATGGCGTAACATTACCGTCTGATAAATCTCTGCCTCTCGGAACCATGAACGTTCTTCTCTAGATGAGAATATCTTCACAGCAACTTCTTCTCCCCGCCATTTGCCTCGCCAAACTTCTCCAAACCGACCTTTGCCAATGCTTTCTTGTAATACAATGGTCCTGGCAATTGTTCTTTGAACAAGCAGTGGTAAACCTAAACACAGAAATAAGCACAGCATAAATCATCAACAGTCTGTATCTCATCCCTGACAGCCTACAATAGAGACCCAGAGGCAGGTACTGCTCCTTTACCTTTGCCTTGTTGGAAAGACAGACAACTTTTGCCTTTCCAATCCCAAAAGTGGGGAAAAAAAAAAAGTAAAGACTGAAAAAGAATCCAGAGACACCTGCCTAGAGATTTGGGGATATAAACTGAACTTTTCCTTTAAGGGTCAGGACAAAAGGGGATCCCTTGTAAGAAGATTTTTCTTTGAGGCTCATTTGCACTAATTCAGAATCAATGGAGGAACCAGGAAAGTCCTAACATACTTTCTATTATCTCTCTAGTACTTGGTCTATTCCTGCCCAGCCCAACCTTTTACTGCCTCACTCTCATCCTGGACTAAGGAGTCCCTATGGCTGCCTTGGGAGTCCTGGCTTAGTGTGCAAGCCTTCATGTGTTCTAGCAGTCAGAGAAAGAATACACTACTGAGTATTCATTGCCTCATTTTACTAAAGGCTTCAAATCATAGAAAAATCAGTTTCCTTATGCACTTAGAGTGACAGTATGTATATGCAAATATACCAATATATTATAATTTCCTTAAAATAAAGATGTCCACTATCACATAAGTGTTCCATGCATTAACGTGGCTTTATGCTTCAGAGCTACACTATTCCTCAGTCACAATTCCTGTTCTGAAACTCCTTTACTATCATTTATTTTATAATCAGCCAGATTTTTGTTTCCTAATCTTCATTATGGCTACAAATTTAGCCCTTATGTGAAACTGATCAATAGTTTTCAAAGGATAGTAAGCCATTCAAGACCTCAGTAAACCACATTTAAGTATTTTTACCCAAAGTATCTGTTATATATTTCTATAAGAAAACAGAAGTCCAAAGAGGAAATATGGACTGACCAAAGTCATAGAGCATTTGTTAGAGGCTAGATCTGTTGATTACTAGCCATGCATCAAATTCAAAATTGTTTTTCTTAAAATTATTTATGTATTTTATGCATATGGGTATTTTGTCTATACATACATCTACATACCAGAAGAGGGCATTGGATCTTGAAACTAGTTACAGATAGTGTGAGCCAACATGTAGGTGTTTTGAATTGAACTCAGAACCTCTGGAAGAGCAGTGGTGCTCTTAACCACTGACCAATCTCTCTAGTCCCCAAAGTCCAAAACTGTAAAGTAGGCACACTTCTCTTAGCCTTCTTCCAAAAGAAAAAAAAAAAAAAAAAAAAAAAAAAAAAAACCAAGGTATTTTTCTCTTTAGTCTAAAAGCAAAGTATTATTATGCTAAAATCTATCTCAGGATGATCCTGACAATTAGCCAGTCTATTTCTGAGTCCACAAAAATCAACAAACAAAACTGAGAAAAACAAATATCATACCACATTCACTAACATGACTACTATTTTTGTCTGTTTCTTAGTTTGAAATTTGCTTTTAAATGTAAAAAGTTACTAAAAATGCAATAGTTTAATTTTAAACAATAAACTGGACTGGTCTGATCACTCAGTGGGTGAAGGAGCTTGCCACCAAACCTGATAACATGAGTTTGTTTCCCAGGATCCATACAGTGGAAAGAGAGAACGACTCGTACAAGTTATCCTCAAACTTCCACATGTATACTGTGGCTGGCAGGCAGGTGTGTGCAAATATGTGTAGACACACACACATACACACACACACACATTTTTGTTAAAACAGCAATTTTGTATCATGCTAAAGAAGCTAATCAGCTTCCAAATTCCAAGAGGACAGTCTCAGAGCACAGTCTGCAGAACAGTAGCTGCAGCTCTTAACCACAGCTCTGTCTTTGTAAGAAGAGAGTCCTACTTTCTTCCTCCCAGAAAAGCAAATATCATTCTATGGGGAGGATGCTTGGAAACCGACACAACTGTGGAAGTGACTTACTTGTTTCAGTGGTAAAGCCAAGCTCCAATTTATCCATACTAAACTATCCAGGCAGACAGACAGCAAGCTCAACAGCTTTCAATAGGCTGCAATCTGGTATAGTATTCATATGACTCTGAAGTTTTTACCAATTAAGCCAAATGGCCCAGCCAATTAATTAAATAAAATAACAAAACTGACTTATTAAGAAATAAGTAAACAATAACATTACCTGATCCAGACCCTGATGTTGTCATATCATAAATTAAATCTTTCAAGGTGGTGCCCTCTGAAATGAAAGGGCGATCTAGTGATGGATCCTCTTCGTTTGGCACGCGATGGTGAATGACAGTGCGGTTATGGCAGATATAGACCATCAGCATAAGTGCAATGCAGACGAAGCAGACTGGACCAGCAATGACTGCTGCCAGCTCCACAGGACCCAGGCCAGGTGACTGCTTTTCTGAAAAAGGTCCTCAAATGAAATAAACATCAAGAGAAACAAAACACTGTAGGTAGCATTCACATTTCCCAAACCCTCCATATTTCCCCAAGGGTCCACTACTATCATTTAGTCACACAGGGCTCAAGGCAGGATCAAGCTCCCTCTGTCTTCTCTCTCTGGCCTCCCTTTTAAGACCATCAGCTGTCAGTAACCTCCCACTCTTCCTGAGCAGCCCCAGCCCACCTTCTAATTCATCGTTGAGTTCATCAGCTAACCACCATCCTAGACCTCCTTCCGCACTTGTCACCTCAGGTAAACTAGAAAAGGAATCAATTATTTGAAACAACTACTGATAACTCATTTTTTATAAAGCACTTTGGTCTTTTCTTCTTATTCCAAGTCTACTGCAGGCTTATAGCAGAGAAAAAATATATAAACATAGTTAATAAAGTTTTTACAAATTATCAACTTCCTTGTGAACCTTCAAAGGCTCATGCCTATGTATGTATATGGATATTTTGCCTATATGTATGTTTGTGCACCATATCCATGACTGGTGCTTGAGGTCTGAAGTGGGCATCAGATCCCATGAACTGGAGTTACAGTTGTGAGCCACCACATGGATGCTGGGAATTAAACCTGGGTCCTCTGAAAGAATCACAAACACTCTTAACCGCTATGCTATTTTTGTAGCCCTTCTAGAATCTTTTTAAAAAGTATTAAATACATGGTACCACTAGACATCATATACAAGTAATTTACACTTACAGATCATAAACAAGGTAGACTATTACAAAATGAAAACATTTAGACTGTTTGATGCACTAATTTCTGCCCATTAAAAGGCTGTTGATTGGATTGCCGTAAGATATAGGTACACCATACAAGAAGTGAGACATTCACTGAGGACAAGGCAAGGAAAATCCTAACAACGTGTTGCCCTATGAGATTCTAGAATTCACTTTGAAGAGGCTACCCTGGCAGGCATAGCAGATCTCACTGAGAGTCTCCTGGCACTGCTTTCTCTAACACACACCTAGGAGTCAGGCTCCTGGCTACTCATAAATCTACAACTATGGAGAGGGTAACTCTCTGCCTGTACCCTCAACAAGCCAGGCTTGATGATTTCTGTAAACACTTGCAGTTTTAAATTTGTAGGCAGTCTAGAAGCTTTTCTTTTAGCATGTTGGAGGAAGGAAGAGAAGGGTGCTAATACAACAACTTACCTGTAGTTGGGAGTTCTATTTTATTGCAGTGGTCCTGATTGCAGCAATACGTTGTAGTAACTGCCCCTGTTTTTGAAGACGGTGCACAAACAAATGGCCTGTCTCGAGGAATTAGGTCGATTTCAGCTATACACATACTATTGTGTATAACTTTGTCTGTGGTCTCAGTGACTGAGACAAAGCAAAGACCATCCGTCTCACAGGTAAAATTATCCTTAGTACAGAGGTGGCAGAAACATTGTAATGCTAGAGAAAAAGAAAGATTTTATTAGAAAAAACGAGTACCAGGGTTAAGTTTAAAAGTTCAACATTTACACTACTGCTGTATTTTTATTTATTATAACAATTTATGCATTGTTCAAATAACAAACTTTACTACTCTTAGAATGTCCAAGAATTACACACACATAGAGGCCAAGGTAATTTAGGCCTAGCTCTTCCCCTGCCACCAAAATTTGCTTCCTAGAAAAAAATCCAAAAAATTTCATCTAGATAAAGCCTCATTTGCCCTCCCATTTGAAACACGGTGCAGTTACACTTGTTCCTAGTACTAAATTACACAATCACACACACACACACACACACACATACACACACACACACCTCACAAGTGATTGCAGAGCAATGAGTGAAAATCGTGTCACAAACTCATTACAGGCTGGAAACACCATTTCAGTAGATTTGTGGTAATGAAGTAATAGAAATAGATTCAGATTGGGCCACAGGTTTTCTATTCATCCTGTGCAACCCTACACCGTGTACTCCCAGCTGGCATAGGGAAGATCACTCCAGCAACAGTTTATATATTCTAGCCACATGGAACCTAGTTATCTATTAAATGCCCACTGTATCTGTTAGATCTTGTGACTCAACTCTAGGAATGACCCCTTTATGGAAGTGTCTGCTGTCACCAACATCTTCAGTCATACACAGCCATATCCTCTAACGGGGTTAAGTGCTTCCTCAAAGTATACACAGCTTACCAGAAATGCTGATTTTCTTACTTCTTCCCCTAAGAAAATATAAGTTCTCTGAATTCAGAGACCCATATTCATCCTGGAAATCCACCATATATGGTTCCATGCCTGAGGGCAGTATTCAAAACTTCTTGCTGAATGAACATAGGTAATCCAATTACTGACTGGCAAGGGAAAAGCCAGTTAGGAGGAATGGCCAACAATGATGAGACCAGAAAGGTTAATTCTATATAGAAAAGGAGTAGTGAGGCAGACAGCAGTCCAGAAGAAAGCTATCTTCCTAAGTTTGCTTAGCAGGCCTGAGTTAAACAACTCCGCATATTCACAAGAATAGCCTATCTTCAGAACTGTCCTTGACTGGATGTGAGTGCTGAGCCTCTGGGACATGCTCTCTGATAAGAATGTTTCTGTATGTATAAGGCTTTGGGTCACACAGTACCAATTTGACCAGATAGTTTGTACTAACAATGTGATTCACAGAAAAGATCTATTTTTGTTTGTTGGAATGGAGGCAGTTAAGCCCTTACTTAGCTCAGCTGTTATTCAGACTATAAACCTACAGATTGTGATAGCTAATCTAGATCATCAACTCGATGGGGTTGAGAACTACCTAGGAGATTTGTAAAGCACTTCTCTGAAGGCATTTCTGGGAAGGTTTTGGGTTGAGGTGTGGGGGCCTGCCCTGAGAGAGCCAGAGAGCCAGAGACAGACTGAAAGACCCATTTAAGATGCTCTGCCACGCCCTTCCCAACTTGATAAATGAAACCTCTAAAACTCAGTAGACTAAGCCCTCCCTTAAGGACGGATAGCAATCCTTAATTTGTTTCTGTCAGATATTTTGTCACAGCAATGAAAAATCTAACTAATACAATGGCTGGTGACTGATCCTCAGTAAAACCCTGGACACCAACTAAGGTTCAAGTGGGCTTCACTGGTTTGCAGTGCTTTGTACATACTGTCATATGCTAAGAGAATGAAGGGTCCTGCTCCACTGGGAGAGACTATCTAGAAAACTGTACCTGTTCTCTGCCAAACTACAGCTCAGATACCTTGCAGCTTTGTCAAACTTAAGCTCTACCTTTTCACTGTAGTACCTTGTATCCATGACTGTAACAGCTCTGAGTCTTCTTAGTGGCAAAAGAGAAACACAGCCTAGCACTCCCACCAAAGGCCTGGAGTTCCCCTCCCCTTACGGAAGGCAAAAAGGAATGAATCTCAAGGTGAGCAAGAGTGAATCAAAAGCAGAAAGTTTATTCAGGCAGAAATTCATCTAGGAAAAGAACAGTATACCTCCAAAATTATAAATGTGAGCTTCTTCAGGTATTTTTACTGTTCATATGATGAAATCAACAAGGCATAAAGATTAAACAAATCTTAAAACTTAAGTTTAAAAATACCAAATAATTATATGAGCTAGATTACATCTTTCTATTAACTTAGGGAACTACCTTTTTGAATTTTTGGCCTTATTATGTTTGGCAAATGCAGTATCACTAAGTACTGAACTACATATCCTGGAGCCTTTTTGCATTTTCAAACCCTTGAGACACAGGCTTAGTAAATGGCCTAGGTAGGCCTCCAATTTGCTATCTTCCTGCCTCAGCTTCCCAGTGGTATAGTGGTATTACAGGCCTATACAACCCTACCACTACCCCACTCCACAGAGAGTCATGAGAGCAGGCTAAGAATTCCCTTCTCTAAGTGGAATCATAAGGTGGTTTCATTAGATTTTGAAACATCTAAGCTCTAAGTAAGCATAGTTTGTTATCTGGAGCATCTCGCTTAAGATGATTTTAGGAAAAAAGTACTCTCTGTAACAATTCTGAGTTTATCAAATCATGTTTTTGATTTCTTTCCCTTCCCACAACCTTTTACTTTTTTCTGTCTTCAGACCCAGTCGGAAGTCACTGTGAGTCCTTCTACCAAATCTTCAAGCTAAGGGTGTGGTGTTTGGGAACCCTGAACTAACTTGATAGCTCAACTCTCAACTCAGGAACACCAGGTTCTTTTCAAGCATGCTTAAAAAGGTTTCTGCTGCAATCAGCTCAGTTGTCTATTATCTTAACAGACTAACAAAGTTTTATTTTGACTATTATAAAAAAATCTTCAGAGCCAATGAGATGCACTTGCCACATAACCTGCTGACGTGATCTCAATCTCAAAAACTTAAATAAAAGATAGAAAGAACCCCAAAAAGTTGTCTTCTGACCTCCACTATGTTCTCTTCCTCATACATAAATAATAATAGTAAACTGAAAGAATATTTTCTTTCTTCCTGGAGTTCATTTGACTTAACTCTACCCAAGTATGAAGGGAATTCAAGAAAAGTAAAAAGACAGAACACTATTAAAAAGAGATAAGTATAGTGTTGATTTTGGCAAAGAGACTTAGTTCTTCTCTCTGCCTAGTCAAATTCCACCTCTTCTCTGCCTCTTCCTCCTTCAACATAATCCTTCAAGACAATTCAATCCTATTCAGACAAAGATCCTTTCCACAAGCGATCTTAGCCTCTTCCCCCTCAGATTACTGGGGTTTGTTTCATTTGTTCCCACATACCTCTGCATATCTTGAAGATGCATGCAAATATGTCTATATAGTTTGTTGTTAGTGTCTCTCCTTACTTTAGGAAGGGCTGTGTTTAGCTGTTTTGTTTTATTCTGGACCTCTAGATAGTATCAGAAAAATACGTTTGCTAAATGGCTGCCCAAACAAGAGGTCACAAACATCAAGGAGAGAAATGCAGTCTATGAGTTACATACACATTTTCATTCCAAAGATAATCTATCAACAATGATAAACATTCTGGATCCTGAGTAACCGCCTATCTTCACAAGCATTACAAAGCTTTCACTGCTCTTTCTACAGTTATGTGAAAAGCTCATTCAGGTCAAGTGTCCTTGTGGCACACTTTACATACAGACAGCTTCACAGTATGTATACAATAAAAACATACAAGTAACACAGGAGCACAGCACAATGTGAACCTGGTAGAGTTGAAATATCCAGTGCTCTGAGTCCATGCAAGCCTTACACAAATCCTTTCTTTGTAGGACACCTTGCAAACAGTCACTAGCAGTATATAAGGCTGTGATAGTCAACAACACTTTTTGTTCTAACTTCCAACAATTGTTTTAGAAAACCATTTAGTGAAGATGTCAATAATAGTATAATGCAAGTCACATCTTCAGGTAAACAAAATATCTCTTTAAAACCGGTATTTGAGGACTGCTTGCTAGCAAGTGTTTTGGTTAGATATGAGATCCCATTATCCTGAACTTCCCAACAAGCCCTGAGGTCATTAATACTATCTTGAACATTATTGACGAGAGCAGCCACTTGCAGCATTCAGCCACTTGCAGCATTTATTATCACTGCAGTTAGAATAATGAAATAGATATAAAAATAGAATCAGACCTAAGGTCATCTTATTTCTACAATAAAACAGAAACATTAATTGTCACACCAAATAACTGTATTAATTTGCATTCTGTTATTTGTAGTTGTCTTTGATTCTAATTTACAGAATTAATTTATAATTGTAAATAAACCCAAAACACTAAGTTTTATGTTTTCTATTTCATGTCTACAATTTAAGGAACAGTGTGAAAAATATATTTTGCACTTTTCACTTCAAAGAGGTCTATATATGATGAAATTTTGAAAAAAGGCAATGCTGAAGGGCTTCTCTTATTAGTCTTCCAACAAGAAAGGTCACTGGACAATATAAACATCATATAACACAATGAGTACCCAGGCAAGGGTTTATCTCTTGAGGGAATTTTAAAATTCCATTTTTCCAGTCTAAATCAGATTACTGAATATAGGATTGCTATTATATGACATACAGGCTGGTTTTGTGTGTCAACTTGACACAAGCTAGAGTCATCACAGAGAAAGGAGCCTCAGTTGAGGAAATGCCTAAGATCCACCTATAAGGCATTTTCTCAATTAGTGATCAATGGAGGAGGGCCCAGCCTGTTTGAGTGGTGCCACCCCTGGGCTGGTAGTCCTCCGTTCTATAAGAACAAGCCAGGGGAAGCAAGCCAGTAAGCAGCACTCCTCCAAGGCCTCTTGCATCAGCTCCTGCCTCCAGGTTCCAGTCCTGCTTGAGTTCCTGTTCTAAATTTCTCCAATGATGGATTGTGATCTGGAAATGTAAGCCAAATAAAATCCTTTCCTCCCCAACTTGTGTTTCTTCTCAGTAATAGAAACCCTGACTGAGACATATGACATAGTAAAATAGTTTATGTAAATTAAAACAGAAACAGATTCTCATGAACATATATCTTAATTCTCATTTCTTACAGGTTGAAGTCTGTAAGCTAAGTGTGGTAGTGCACACTTGTAATTCTAGTGCTTAGAAGGCAGAGGCAAGAGGATCCAAAATTCCAAAATAGCTTGAGTTTCATACACAGTAAATTATAACTGACTTTATTATTAAATAGATCTGGATTATAACATTCCCCTTTTTAATTTTAATTGTTTTCCTTCTTTCGTGTGTAAGTTTCAGTGCCTGTGTGTGTATATGAAATGTACATATGTGTGCCTAGGGAGGCCAGAAGGAGGGTTATAGGTTGTTGTGCATACCTGCTATGAGTACTGGGAACAGAACTCAGTCCTCTGAAGGAATAGCATGTGTTCTTAACCATTGAGCCATCTTTCTAGCCTCCACCTCTCTCCTCTTATTAAAATAGGGCTTTGGACTGGCAACTCTCAAAATTTGTCTTTTGACTTCTACTCACACACAGTGATACACATGTACTTATACACTCCCACAGTACACACAAATAATTTTTTTTTTAAAGTAAAAGTGGGGCTGACAAAATGCTCAATGCCTCTCTGCCACTTCCCAGCAAACCCGGGGACCTGAATTTAATCACCAGAACCCCCATGGTAGATGGAGAAAACTGACTCTTTTAAGTTGTCCTCTGACTTACACACATGTGCAGTGGTACATTTTCTCTTCTAAGTACCACATCCCAAATAAAAATGTAACTGAAATATTTTAATTAAACTAGGTCTTCGTTTCCATTTTTAAATATTTTATATTAGTATACAAAGTAATGGATGTTGTTATTGCATTGTTGCACATATGTATCATTACACTATCTTGCAATTCACCCATGTCCTCTCCTCACCACCCTTCCCTTTACAAATAGTTTCTTTTTATGTCTTATGTATTCCATTAACTTCTTAGGTAGGATCCTTCACATTCTGACACTCCCTGTTCTAGATCTATCACACACACAGTTAAATCCAGGTCTCACATGAAAAGAAAACAGCATCTGCCATTATGTGTCTGGCTTCTTTCATTTAACACAATTTATAGTTCTATCCATTTTCCTAAATGGATACTGCTGGATAAAATTCCATTATATACATAGACTATGGTTTTGTGTATTTATCTGTGGATGGATATCTAAGTGGGTTACATTCTCTGGCTGTTATGAACAGTGCAGCTATAAACATGAATGTTCAAGTATGTAAATGCATTTTTTAAAATGGCAGTTTTTCTTTATCCCTGACTAGCTCCCAAATGAACGTGACATTATAAGATTTATTTAATTAGCTTTACAACACAAGAACCTGGCAGTCATTGATCTATTCTAATCCTCTAAGCTAATCTGGTTACCTCCCAGCCCAAATCCCTGAGATATTTGCATGTTAGTATTGGTCTACTTCTGGGCTTTAGGTGTTTTTCCATGGTGTTTCTCCAAACTTCTTTGTAGTAGCAAGTTCCTTCTTCCTCCCCTCTTCTTACCCCTACCCCTACTCCTTCCCCTGGCTGGTAGAAGCCCAGCCCTACTGTCTCGTCTGTGCTGCCATTGGCCAATTCTATTGACAAGTCAGAGAATAAATGGAGAGCAATGTTTATACAAACTTGAAATAGGAGATACTTAGAATAAGAATTACAACGCCATGTTCAGATTGCAACAAAATATGGTGGCAGAGAAACCAGCATTTGAATAATACAAGAATAATTTTATACAGTATACAGTAACATTATTCCTACACAAGTATCTCTGTTATCCTGGCTAGTTTTATGTCAACTTCTATGTTGACACAGCTTGAGTCATCAAAGAAAAGAAAGCCTCATCTGAGAAAATGTCTCCATAAAACCAACGACTGATGTGAGAAGGCCACCCTTGGGCTAGTGGTTCTAGCTTCTATAAACAAGCAGGTTGAGCAAGCCATGTGGAGTAAGCCAGTAAGCAGCACTCCTCCAAGGCCTCTGCATCAGCTCCTGACTCCAACTTCCTGACCTATTTTGAGTTCCTGTCCTGCCTTACTTGAATGATGAACAGTGATGTAAAAACATAAAATCCTTTCCTCCCCAACTTGCTTTTGGTTGTGATGTTTTATCACAGCAACAGCAACCCTACCTAAGACAAAAACTCATACCAGGAGAAGGAACTCCATAAGGATGAATATTTTAAGTATCTGAAATAGGCTCAGATACTTAACTTCAGTGACTAACACAGTCACTGAAGCTTTCTGGGAGCTCAGAAAGTACTGAAAACCCATGGTACGAATAACTTACAAACTTAAACTTGATTATCCTGATTCACCAGTTATGAGAGGTAACAGATTTAGTGACTTTATATAAAACTTTTGACAAACTGCCGAAAAAATAGGGAAAATTATGATGTTGGATTATTGTTCCTAGGATCTCTTGATTAAATTGGCAAAGGAAAAGAATGAGCTCCATGATAAAATTAACCAGCTTCTAGCATATCAGAATACAGTGAAAGACAGCAATGGACTCTGATAAAATTGATGGGCTCCAGATGTACATAAACAATGTAAAGATTTCTAAGTGTGCCCTGGAAGAGAAACTTCTCTCTAGCAGCCACAATGCTCAAATTGCAGAAAATCAAACTGAAAGGTTGGCTAAATTACAGTGAAAATTCAAGCCCCAGACTAAGAGGATGTCAACAGTTAAAGGGCATTAATTGGTAGAAAATGAAATGGGAATATGAGGGAGGACCCTATTGAAGCTGAACTTAACTCTGAGATTCTCAAGGATCTATCTCACCTGAGGAAGTAGTCTCTCCACCCTCAGCAGAAAACGTTCTCCCATCTCCACCTCCTAAAATATTGCCCTTTCCATATTTGACTAAGGAAATTAATCCTTCATTGTCTGCTAAACCAGTAGTGACCTTCTCTGAAGGGTATACCAGGACATCTGTGCTAAGAGACAAAGTCCTTTGTACATTTACCCAGGAGTAGTATGGCTGGATAATACAGTAGTTCTATTTTCAGGGATTTTGGGAAGTTTGTTTGTTTGTTTGTTTGTTTGTTTGTTTGAGGAACTTACACACTGACTCCCATAATGGCTACACTAGTCTACACTAGAAAAGCAGTGAATGATAAGGGGTCCCATTTCTTTACATTCTTGCCACCATTTATTGTCATTTGGTTCTGACTGGTGTGAGATATAATCTCAAAAAGCAGTTCCAATGTGCATTTTCTATATTATATAGCTAAAAATGTTGAGTACTGTTTTAAGCATTTATTGGCCTCTTGTATATTTTTTTTGACATTCAGTAACCTATTAACTAGGTGATTTTTTAAAGCTCTTTGTGTATTTTAAATATCAGACTCCTGATACTGTTTGACATAGTCGCCCCCTCCCTCACCTCATTTTGTAGGTTCTCTCTGCTCTGCTGATTGTAGCCTTTGTTGTACAGAAGCTTTTACTTTCATGTATTCCCACTTATTAATTCTATTACTTCCTGTGCTACTGGAATCTATCACAGAAAGTTCCTGACTATGTGTATGTTGTGATGGTTAATATTGACTGTCAACTTGACAGAATCTAGTATCTCCTATGAGACAAGTCTCTGGGTATGCCTGTGAGGGATTATCTATAAATGTCTGTGAAGGACTATCTATATCAGCCTAATTTGGTGGAAACACCCAGCCTAAGTGTGAATGGCACATGGGGTCCCAAACTGCAGCTGAACATAGGCATTCAACTTAGCCGACTGCCTCAAGCTCCTGAGGTGCCATGACTTTCCTGACATGATAAACTACACCATCAAGCTGGGGGTCAAATTAAACCTTTTCTCCCTTGTTTCTGTCAGAATATTTTACTACTGAAGGGGAATATACCTAATACAATCTGTATCTTGAAGTATTTTACTGGTTTTCCTCTAACAGTTTCAGGAGTTACAATCTCTAGTCTGAACTGATTTTATAGGTGTCACTTGTTAAAGTTTTTTCATATTTGTAAACCTTTGTTTACAAGTGCTACTTGTGTCCTCTTATTCTACTACAGGGTCTCATCCCATGATCCTGTCAGTACTATATAGCCTGCTATTATGGCTGCACAATATTTTGCATCAGACACTGATATCTCCAGCACTACTATTTCTGCTAAGGACTGCTTTTAATATTTGGGAATCTTCTGTGCTTCTACATGAAAAAGATTTTTTATAGATGTAGAAAAAAATGCCATTGGGAGACTACCACTTGATAGAGATTGTTCTGAATTTGTACATTACTTTTGGTTAAATTGTCATTTTCACAACATTAATTCTGTTAATGGGTTAGTGTGGGATGTCTTTCTCCTTTTCTTTATTCTGAATCTTCTGTCTCTCTAGTTAGGTTTATTCTTATGTGGTTTTTGTTTGTTAAAGATACTATGAATGGAACCTCTTCCTGGATTTCTTTTTCAACATGATTGTTATGGATATGTAGAATAGATACTGTCTTGTTTTTGTATGTTGATTTTGCATCCTGTTGCTTGGTTAAGTGTTTATCGGGTCTTGGTGGAATTTACAGGGTATTTTAAAATAAAAGATCATATGGTATAAAAAGTTAGTTCGACATCTTTTCCTACTTATTTCCCCTTTCTTTTGTATTACTGCTCTAGCTAAGACTCCAAGCACTATATTGAAAAGGGCAGAGACAGTCGACACTCTTGCTCCTGATTTTAGAGGATATGCCTATAGTCTTTATTATATAGCCGTTGTTATATTCTGGTATGCTCCTACTTACAGTTTCTTCAAGGCCACTATCAAGAAGGGATACTGAATTCTAGGGAAGGCCTTTTCTGTATCTATTGAAAAGATCATGTGATTTCTGTCCTTATATCTATGTATTATATTTACTGATTTCCATAGGCTAAACTAATATTGCATTCCTGGAAAAAAGTCAACTTATTCATGGTATATGATCTTAATGTATTCTTAATTTGGGTCTGTAAGAATTTATCCAAGTTTTTTTCATATATTCATCAGAGAAATCAATCTATAACTTTCTTTTATTGGTTATATCCATGTCCAGTGTTAGTATCAAGAGTGATACTGGCTTCGTAGAATGGGTGTGCTGAGGTTCCTTCCATTTCTATCTTATGGAAAAGTTTGAGAAGCATTGGTATTAGCTCTTCTTTAGAGGTCTGCTAGAGTTTGATACTGACTGTCTAGTCTTGGACTTCTTTATTGAGACTTTATTGCTACTTCAATCTTATTGCTTATTATGGGTCTTTTAAGTTGTTTATATCCTTTTAATTTTGCAGGCCCTATGTCAATGAACATATATCCATTTCTTCTAGATTTTTAGAGCATATATTTTTCAAAAGTATCCCCTAGTAAGCCTCTGGATTTCACTGGATAATACTCCCTTTTACATCTCTAATTTTATTAATTTGGATCACTGCGTCTTTTTTAAAAGATTATTTATTTTATTTATATGAGTACACTGTAGTTGTCTTCAGACACACCAGAGGGCATCAGATCTCATTACAGATGGTTGTGAGCCACCATGTGTGTGCTGGGAATTGAACTTAGGACCTCTGGAAGAGCAGTCAGTGCTCTTAACCACTGAGCCATCTTTCTAGCCCTGATCATTACTTCTTTTATTTAGTTTGGCTACAAGTTTGTAAAAACCAGCTTTTGAGGGGAGGGGGCAATGGCTGGAATGCAAATAAATAGTTAATTGAAAACAAACAAACAAAAGACCCAGCTCTTCAACAGACTATATGCAGTGCTCATTTAATCTCTATTTCATTAATTTCTGCTTTGATATTTTTTATTTCTTGCTGTCTACTCCTCTAGGTTGGACTGTTCTACTGAGACTATGAGGTACATCATGAAATAGAAAATAGGAAGAAAACCTTTACAGCATATGCAAGTCAGAACTTGGAGAACGTATAGAACGTGCTGTATCAGTAAAGATGTGAAAGGTTTTCCTCAGTGGCCGGATTTCATCTTTAGTTGTTGAATCCCAAAGACTCTAAGATAATCAAATTCAATAATGGTTCAAGACTAACCACAATGGTTTAACAACAAAATCAGCATAATTCCATTTCCAACCTAGCTCATCTTAATAACATCAAGTCAGACACTGCAGGCTAACACATACGTGAATAAAAAAAACATGTTAAGAGCAACTCCATTTATCAATACAAAAAAATATATTTTCCAAATGATGCACTTAAATTTACACTGAAGAATCCTAGATTGAT
The DNA here is from genome assembly GCF_004785775.1 of Grammomys surdaster. Taxonomy (NCBI): domain Eukaryota; kingdom Metazoa; phylum Chordata; class Mammalia; order Rodentia; family Muridae; genus Grammomys; species Grammomys surdaster. The sequence goes on from NW_021604644.1 coordinate 1,866,357, forward strand.
AGAACTTTATAAAACTCAAAGATTGTAACTCAGTTCTATCATTTATAAAGAAATCAAGTTAAGAGACCCATAATGATTAGCAGCAATTATTCTACATAGGTCACACAGATGGATATGAATTTCCTCTGGATAATCATGAACACAAATGAGTTCAGATTTCCAGTACCCATGTAAAAGCTTGGTATGGTGGCACATGCCTGCAATCCTAACACTTGAGGAGGAGGAGGAGGAGGAAGAGGAGGAGGAAAAAGAGGAAGAAGAGGAGGAAGAGGAAGAGGAAGAGGAGGAGGAAGAGGAGGAGCATGAAAATCTCTGGGGCTTGCAGGCTAGTCAGTGTTGCCAAACTAGTGTACTTCAAGTTCAATGAGAGACCTTATCTCAAAGAAAGGTGAAAAACAATTGAAGAGGATACCCAATATTGACCTCTGGCATGTGCATAAACACACACACACACACACACACACACCCACAAAACTCAACTGTGGCTCAACTAGACAGCTTCACATTTAGAACCTTAGCCTAATATTTTGTTATTAGTTGCAAAGATAAAAAACCAAACTCAATGTTTAGCACCTTCCTACTATACTGTCCAACCTGGTTTCTATCCCCTAATCTCTGGGATTATGTAAAGGTTTAATTCTAAGGAGTGTATTTCCTTGAACTTTCAACATTCTGAAATCTAGATATACTTCACAAAGTTATAAAAATAACAATGGGGAGGAGGAAACAGGACACACACTATCATAGTCCAACCTCTTAGACAGAAAAGGTAAAACAGAATGAATATTCTAACTAAATGGGTCCCACAAAATGGCAGCGTCACTGACAATGTCATAAATGACCACTCAGTCTGAAACAGAAGAATTGCTAAAATATACACAAAAACCAATCAAAATTCCTCAGACTTCTGAAGCAGATCTGTTTGTCAGGAAGAACTATTATTTCCTTTATCTGCCCCACAGCCACAATCTCCTTATTAGCACATACCTAATACAAATCAAAGTTCCCAGGATAGCTCCTGGCTCTTCTGACCTGCAAACCTTGCTACTACTCTTAATTTCAGGCTCATCCAGCAATCCCCAAGAGAGATAGCCATAGAAGTTTCTAATTTCCCAATCAACCTTTCTTTCTACCCATAGAGTGGTAGTCCAGTTCACTGTTTTCACTGCACCCTTGCTTACAGGGATGACCACAGATTACCATCTGTTCATTAAATCATCACATTAATTATGTGCACTGATTGCTTTCCTGCAACTGTTATAATTTTGATGGTTATTAAAATGTCTGTACATAGATTTCACTTCGATTCCACACTTAAAGAAAAATAGTATGTTCAAAAAAATTAGTCAGACTGTTATCAAGAATATAATTACTTCTAGTGAGGTTTTCAAATATTCCAGAGTAAGTCAAGAGTTTTCAGACCTTGATGTGATATGAAAGATTATCAGATATCAAACTCCTAATGTGTCGCATGAAGTAACTCAAATAAAGAAAGCAGTCCCCTTGGGTATCTTTCTTTATTGTATAGTGTGAGGGTGATAAATCCTATCCACACCTGACAAATCCTTTGAGGCACTAAAGTCAGCCCCTTCTTTCCACCTATTCCTCTACTCCAATTCTTCTGAGCTAGCTACTTTTCCCTCACCATTCTCAACACAATCTCCCTGCTCACAGCAGACATTTCCCCTCCTTTCTCCTTCCCCTATCTTCTACCTCTAAGTACAGCATCCCAGGAAGATTCTCTTCCTCCTTTCAATATACTGTTTTTAGTACAGATGAAACTACAGGGCTGACCAGGCCTTGAGTTGTTCTTTGTTTGAGACAGGGTCTTGCCATGTAGCTCTGGCTGGCCATGAAGTGACAGAGATTCCAAGTACTGGATTAAAGCACCATACCCAACTTCTGGGCTTTTCTTCTTTCTTTTTATTTTTAAGGTTCATTTATTTAAGTATATGAGCATGTTGTTGCTGAAACACCAAAAGAGGGCATTCAATTCAACTACAGATGGTTATGAGCCACCATGTGGTTGCTGAGACTTGAACTCGGACCTCTGGAAGAGCAGCCAGTGCTCTTAACCCTGAACCATCTCTCCAGCTCCTTTTGGGCTATTCTTTATGGCTCTAAATCTTCTTCCAATCAACCCCCTTAGGGTCACCCTGTAGCAAGGGAGCTTGGCAAAAAAGCATTCATACAAATGTAAAATAAAATCTCTGGTCTACAAAATATTTTACTTCCAAGTGTAGGGATTTTAAATAAAAATCTAGCTTTCCCAGAAAAATTCCATTTACTTCTACCACTTTCAAATAACTTAAGACTTATTTATAATTTTAAGTCACATCTCATTACAGAATTCTCAACCATTTGTTTTTCTATAAGACTTATTTTCCTCAAGGCCTCATGAAATTAGCTAACACAGTATTACTTGGTAACAGAGAAAGGAGCACTAAGAAAGAACAGGCTATCCAATTACAAGAGGAGACACTAGAAGGGAGTAATCCAATGGTCTTCCTTTAAGTTCAAAATGAGATAAATTATACTAGTGCCAGATAAAGATCTACTTATCAGGTTTGGGAAATTTGACAACAGCTCTCGAAGAATGAACTGTATTAGTAAGTGACAACATATTAGTCATCTGAATATAAACTCTCACAGAATCAAAAAATTAAAGTAGGAACAGAAAGTTACTCTGGCCATGGAAATAAACCCCTCACTCAACAGACAACTTTCTACCAGTGGCATACATGTCACACACACACACACACACACACACACACACACACACACTAAATAGATTCAAAGGAAGAAATAAGTAACATCAGCTTCCAAGGAAAGAACTGGGTGACTAGAAGATGAATAGAAGAAAACTTTACCATATATACATTTGAAAGACATATGAACTTCCAAAAGAATAAGTGTATAATATCTACCTAATTATGCTGAAAAAAAATTAAGATGCTTCTCTATGTTCCATCCTTTTCTCAATACTTCCTTCACAACTATACATCAGCATATTCTCCTTTAGAAGTAGTTACTTGATTCCAATTTCAAACTTTTGTTCATTCTGCAAAGTAAGTTGCGCAGGCGACGCACACAGCCTTTAAACAGTTATCTTTTAATCCATTCATGTCATCCTATAGAATTTAGTCTAAGGAGATGAGAACAAAAATGTACACACATACATGTTCACCCGTATTTATGACTGAGAAACCTGCGTGAATGACAGTGCAATGAGAACCTCAAGTACAAGACAGTCAGACACAGAAGACTGATTTTACCAGCATGTTTGAGGACAGGAAACGATCATGTTAAAATAGTCATGTTATTAACTGCAGGACGAGAACAGAAAGTAAAGCTCCATGTGGCATAATGACAGTTCTGCCAAGTTCTTATTAGTTTTTTTCTACACTTCTGAGTCTGGGTATGCATAAAGCAGGCTGGTGTACCCAGCACTGCATTCAAGCCTAAGAAGAAACAGGAAACTTCAGTTTCTGATGGTAAGTGAAGAAACAATATCTAAATTTCTTATTGTCTCCTAAACACTTTTACTTAGCAGATTTCAATTTGATTAATTGGCTTTATAAGAACATAATTATTGAGCATACAGAAATCAGACACAGAAGACTTACACTGAATCCTAACTCTACCAGACAGCCACAAAGTAAATCTAAAAGAGTCATTAATTTATTTTGACTTATGCTCAACTTATGCTCTGTAACAGTACTAATTACAGAAGATCTGAGAGTTAAGTGTAGAGTTGGATGTCAAATATCAGCACAGTGCTCAAAGCACTTAATAATCCAAATTTGGTACACAATCATTCAAAAATATTCTTTAGAACATCTACTTCATGGTGCTACTCATTTTAGAAGCTACAGAAATAATTAAAACTTATCTTCAAACATCTCTAAGAGACAATACTAACAAAGAGCACAATATAAACTGTAGGCACAAAAGCAATGGGTATTCACAAGAGTTATTATCTTGCCATTTGTGGAACTTTTTAGTAACATCTGAACCAAGCTGGCAAAAGAACTTTACTGTGGAAGCACAGAGGGTATCTACAGGAAATACAGCTTTGTTTACAACCCAAATTCACAATAGGTTCTGGGAGTACCTTTATATAAAACACTCGACTAATAAGTTCATACCAGAACTTGCTAGCCATGAAATGTTTACACTGATTCTAGTCCATTATTTTACAGATGACAATACAGAAAAGTCCTAAGTGCTACATCAATAAATTCATATTTATTTTAGAAAAAAAAAGAACAAAAATAATGAGAAAACCTACAGTGTTTCTGACTGAACACTGATGCATAAGATGAAGGGCACTATGTTTTCTCTCTGGAAATCAAGGTGTTGTTGTTGTTGGTGGTGGTGGTGGTGTGTGTGTATATGTGTATTTTATTTTGTGTGGTAAATTGCAAGAGTGAAGGGCAGATATGAGGGGACAGGGAGATTAGCAGGACTGGAGTACATGTACTTACAAAGAATCAATAAAAAATTTAAAGTAAATAAATAAAATGTACCAACCTTAGAAAGAACTAAAGTTAAAATATATTGGGGGATGGATGGCTCAGTGGTTAAGAGCACTGACTACTCTTCAAGAGTACATGGGTTCAATTCCCAACACTCAAATGGTGGCTCAAAACTGTCTGTAAGTCCAAGATCTGACATCCTCCCATATAGACATACATATAGGCAAAACACCAATGCATATAAAATAAAAATAAATTAATGTTTATATCTATCTATCTATCTATCCATCCCATTCTCCTTTCTATCTTTTTTCTATATTCATTTAATATTTTTAAAATTTACCAAATATCTATTTTAATGTTTAACATAACAATTTAGTAGCTTATTGATCAAATCTCTTTTTTTCCTGCACTTCTGCTTTCTTTGCATTAACAAAGTGTTCTATCCAGATTGATCTTCAAACTTCTTGCCTTCTAATTTTCCATTAGGCATTACTTTATCAGAACTACCAGTTTTGATATGGAGGGTACGCATTCATTTCTAGATTTCTGTAACTAAATTTCCCTTAACCAAAGGATTATTGAGAAAACATAAAATTTCCAAGTAAACACATTTATTTGGCTTTTATTTATTTATTTTTGGTTACGGTTAATTTATAATAGGAGTGTTCTTTGTAGATCTCTGAATGGTAAACTTCCTGGAAAATCCAGTAGTATTCTGAAAGAATGCTATTTATGATTGCAAAATTGGAATTCATTAACTCTTTATTTTCTAATTTGAATCCTGCTTTTCTTAATCTACAATTGTTTTATGTGTCTTATATTTTAACAGTTTTAGTCATATATACATATCTTACTAGCTATATAAAGATTAATAATGCATCATAGGGAATGGTATCTCTTAACATAAAACATCTCTTACCTAAGGCTGTGCAGCTTGACTGTTCCTTTGCCTGGCATTAATCTTATTTTAGCTACCTTTTCTTGTTATCAGATTTGCCTTTTATTTATTATGTTATCTTGACAGCATTTTTAAAGATTTCTTGGGGTGGGGAAAGCAGGTAGATCTGCAGTCCTCTTCGTGCATTAATAGAATCTAAGAAATTCATCAAAAAGAAAATAACCTTTCAGATTTATCAAGCATTCATGGGCTTAAATTTGCCCTGTATAATTAGATTTTTTTAAGGTACATATGTACAATTTATAGTGTTAAGTAATTCTCCAAGACTTTTAATATAAAAAAATAGCACTTCCAATAATCAACAATTCGTAGTCCCTGCTCTACTGAAGCAAATCCATTCTACCCTTGATTGATTTTAGCTTTACTTAACTCCCGTTTATTTGCAATGAAAATGCTATTGAACCTAGCAAAAACAGATGGTAGTTAGAAAGCTTGAAAATTCAGTAAATGACAACACATAGTAGTTACACCTGCCTTCTCACATCTGAAATGTTCATCTCCCTCAGCAAACAAAGTGTAAAAACAAGCAGCTACAGCTCCTCATACAAGAACATAACAAACTAAGCCACATAACTTAGGGCTTTACTGCTAAGAACATGACCAAGGCAACTCTTATAAGGACAACATTGAATTGGGGCTGGCTTACAGGTTCTGTACTCTTAACCACTGAATCATGGCCTCTATTAGGGTAAGGAAGCAACCACTTCATGGTAACTGAACTCCTTTGAAGAACACACTTGCCCCTTAAGCCTAAACTATGTGTATAGTTTAGGTTTACTCTTGGATGAGAGGAAGTTTTCAGATCCAGAAATCTAGATGTCAAGAAACTTGGCAGTAAGATTATGACAGGCTTCCAACTGCTGCTAACAAGTGGTTATTAAAGAAAGCCTATAGCAGTGGAGACACAAAGACCTGCTAGGGTCAGAGAAATGAAGGCCTTGGTATCACTTGAAGAAGTAAAGATACAGCATAGAAGATTCTTCTTACAAAATTGTGACAGTTATATACAAGTCAACAATTACTAAGCTCTAGCTATGCTTTAGGACACATAGGCCATAGGTGATTACACCCATCTGTTGTTGGGAGCCGACTCTTAGCCGAAAGCGGCTATCATCTTTACAGCCATCTCGAGCCATATACCCTGACAAGAGACTTGTTTCAACAGCCTGCAATAGCTCAGCACACTCTGATAAACATCTTGTTACACTGTTTAGTGCCCCCAGCTGCAAGGGGCTCCTGGTATCCATGGCTACAAGGCATGTGACGTAGTGGCTTCAGTTGAGCTTGTCCACGAGGGCAAGTCACGTGGTAAAGGGTATAAATACCCAGGATTTCCTTTCTATGTGTAAGAAGGGAAGAGGTAGATGGAAGAAGAGAGGTAGAAGGTAGAAGGTGGGAGGTGTCAGGAGACTGAAGGAGTGAGAATATAGAAGAAGAGAGGAGAATAAAGAAGAGACTCCACCGGACTCTGTCTTGTATCTATCTTTTGCGTCTCTCGCCCCTTTTTCCCCCTTCCTCCGTCCCCACTCTCTCTCTTGCTAGACCCTGACCTGCGGACCGGAGCAGAACCAGCCGGCCTTTACAAAGTAGCAGAACCTGACGGCCGTTACAAAAGAAACGGCAGTTACAATCTGTTCTGTGAGACTTGTTTTCCCAGTTCCATGGACTCCAAGCTAAAAGCATCCAGCTGCTTAGGTAGACTTTTACCTCAGGGCACACTGTTTGCAATGCACCCCTAATTCTGATATTTCTGCCTGATGCCTACTCCCTCCCCACCAACCTCATTCCTTCTTTCCATTTCCCATCATAAAATAAAGGCAAGCTGAATTTGACTCTATCCCAGCACTCAAGAGGCCTAGGCAGGTAGATCTCTGTGAGTTCAAGGCCAGCCTGGTCTATATAATGAGTTGCAGACTGACTGGGGCTACACAGTAAGACCCTGTCTCAAAAAAGGTGAAGTGACAGATGAGATCTAACTAAACCATTTAATTGGCCTTGTTTGTTTAATAAATAAATACCATGGAAGAGACAATAGTATTCACTGAGTGTGAGAGCACAATAAACAATAAAGACAAGAAATAGAACAAAGAAAGCAAAATAATAGAAGGGGGGAAAAGTATTTCTTCATAAGAAAGCAATCCATAAGCCAGACCTGGTGGCTTATAGGTTCCAGCTAGTTGAAAGATTGAAATAGCAGGACCACAAGTTCAAAGCCAGGCTGGGCAGCTGAATAAGACCCTGTTTTTTTACCAAAGTTAAAGAAACAAACAAACAACAACAAAACAGCCTTTAAAAAGGGCTAAGAGTAGATGTATCTTAGCTGGGGCTAGATGAAGCTCACTGTAGAGGACCTGCCTGTATGAGTGAGGCCCTAGGTTCAATTAATAGTACAGAAAGAAGAAAGAAATCCACCACACCACGCTTTGTCTCTAGTCATTTGTCAGTACCAGGACCTGTTTTGTGAACCTGTGTGAAGCTTGCAATCAGAATATCTTTCCTAACTGAGGAACACAAGCAAATTGGCCCCTGATTTGTAATTTTTTTCCAAATATAAAATTACATAAAATAACTAAAACTATTTTAACTTGTTTATTTTGGTAAAAATAATTATATATAATTACTGTTGAAGGAAATCTACAATAGACCATCTTGATGTTTTATTTAAATCTGTTGCACACTGAATAACAAAATTAAAATGTCAGTTTCTCAATTGGAGAATACTCAAATCAACAGCCATGTGCTAAACAAAGAGACTCAATTAGAGCACATTACAGTTCAATTTGGAAATGAATAAATCAAGCAAAAAATACACACACACACACATACACACACACACACACACAAACAAATGAAAAGCCACAGTTGCTGTTCTTTTGTTTCTATATTCTGAGTAGGCCTGGCTACATCCTCCATGCTCAGTGCTCTCAACTATGTCTGTTAGTCCTAGCTTCTAGTAGAAAAGCTTTTCATTTTTGCTTTTGTCACAGGATCTATTTGAATTTCAATACATATTTAAAGATCTTATATTGTAGAAATGTAACAGGATGCCTGTACAAGGTGTCCTAGAACTATAAATACACCATTATGCAACCAGTGAGGTCCACACCTAAGAAATCTAAATAGAACAGTTATCCTAAAGCAAGTAATCAAAAATAAGGTTTGTCCTGTTGGTGAAATCAAGGAAACTCTGACAAGGACTTAAAGTAGCCAACAACTACAATCAATCAATCAATCAATAAAGGATAGATGACAAACAAATAGTTACATACATAAAATTTAAAAGGGAACAATATCCTTGTAAATTGTGAAGAGTAAAAAAACACCATCATTCATTCCCAGGGTGCTTACATGAAGACAGATTCTGCTAAGAAGCAGGAAGATTTCAGAATGCATCAAATAGAGAATACTCCTCAAGCTAATGTGCATATCTCAGGGTTACTATAAAACTGGTAAACAAAAGACCATACTCTGGGTACATGTCATCTCTCCTAAAATAATCATTTTTAATACTGATTACCCAGAAATCACTTTTCAAACAGGAAGCACAAAGCAAAGACACTTTCAGCATCTGGCCTAGCTGGAACTGTTAGAAGAAAAACATGTCTGGTTCTGTTCATCTTTGGTGACCATTCTTTGATGATGTCTGCTAGATGGATACTGGCCAATTTAAGAACATTAGGAAAATGTCCTTATAAGCCAGCTCAAATAGTTTCACGTTGTTTTCTAACCGTTATCCTCTAGCCTCTAGCAAAGCTTAATCAAATGTCCCAGCTTTACATCAGCTGTCCCACTGGTATTAGGCATTCATAAGTCCACATTTGGATCAGAGCCTTAAATAGGGAAAGATGGTGTCAGTAGGTTCTAAACTGAATCCTAGAAAAGTGTTGAAGACTGAGCCTCAGAACAAGAAATCAGAAATGTCAAGTCCAGCAGTAACTTTATCCCTTGGAAATTCTTTGAGTACTGTAATCTTACTGCTTGGGTGGAGTGGGATGGAGGGAGAGGGCTGTTCATGAATTCTTAATGATAAGCAACAGGAGCTTCAGCTTCATCTGCCTTTGCTGCTAGAAAATTAAGTGCCAACTACACGCTCAAATGCAAAGCCTTTCTCAGCTACAGTACAGATAACTGCCCTGTGTTGTTTCCTCATTATCTTTCCCAGTCATTCGGGTCTCATTTTATTCCAAGCTAAATCCTCTTCTGAAGAATAACCAGGGTACAAGACAATCACTAAGTCAACTATTCTCATACAATAAGGAAGTTACAAGAAGATAGTACTCCAAAAAGATTTTATTTTATCTTTGTGAAAAAAACTTTATGTGTGTGTGTGTGCGTGTGTGTGCGTGTGTGTGTACAGGTGCCTTCAGAGGCCAGAAGAGGGAATAGGAGCCTCTGAAACTACTTACAAGTGATAGTAAGCCACCTGATGTGGGTGCTAGGAACCAAACTCTTGGTCCTCTGAAACTCTTGGTCCTCTTAGCTGCTGAGCCATATTTCCGGCCTCATGAAGATAATGCTCATCTTCAAACTATGAATCCTACTGGGGTTTAGCTGGTATATTAGCTAAAAATAGTAAACAAGAAAGTTTGAGTTACACCTAAATATACAAAATTTTCCAGGAGAAACAGCATAGACATAATCAACTCCAACCTTCCTTATAATGCAAGAAATTTCTCCTGTAGCTTTTCAGCCCTGCCTGCACATTCTGCCTGCATTCTTTGCAGTGACAGGTATATTTTGACAGCTACTTCTAAAAAAGTTCTTTTGTGTCTTGTGCTGAAATTTGCTTCAATGTATCAACTGTTTCTGCACTTACTTAAATATGTAATAATTTACTGAATACCTACTATGTCAGGCTCATATGAGGCTGGTTATATACACTGCTGTGTTACTATCTTCACAATGGCCATGGGAGTCAGCATTTAACATTTGAAAAATGTTCCCCAATGAAACACACCTATTAAAAGATAATTATAGACAAGTATACCAGGTTTTGTTTATCTACTCTTAGAAACAAAAATACTACTAATTTTCTGGGACACTATCTTCAGAATTGGAAGGAAAACAGACTTCAGTTAGAGAAATTCAAATAGAAGATGAAACAGTCCAGAGATACACAGCACCAGTGTTTGATTTATGAAACAGAAGAGTAGCAGGAGAACAAACAAACAAACTAACAACAAAAACATTTAACAGGACAGGGATCAGGAAACATCAAGAAAGATTTCTGTAATATCAGCGATCTGGGACCAGTGGTGGAAACCTAAGTTCCAAACAGGGAGCTTCCTGTCTTCTATGTCAGCCATGAACTAAAGCAAATTCTTAAATAGACTGAATATTTTTATTTAGTTCAGTATAACCAAAAGATCACATTCTGAACGCACAGCACATATCTTTTGTTACTCAAATGGGAAATATACAAATTAAGATCCTCCAACACAGGAGTGAGGAACACTGAACTAAGCAGGATCCAGATCCAAGCTAGGACTTCAGGATTACGACACCTCTTAAGGAGGCTTTTCAGACTACCAGGAGCCAAAAAAAAGAGAGCAGAAGGAAAGGAAAATAGTGGTAAGGCATTTTTCTTCATTCCCCACTGAACAACTAACTGCTCTTGGCCACCTTTACCTAATTCAACCTACTCAAGTCAGAATTCATCTCTCTTCAATCTTTCTCTTTCCAGATTCCTTATAGAAGACATTTTCAGGGGCCAAGACCTCAGTCAGTCTTTTTTCATGGAGTCTGTCTTGACTTCTACACTCTACTTTTTACTGCTAAGACCTTCTGCCACTTAGTTTACCTCCTAGTAGAAAAGAGAAGAAGTGAAATATGTATATATAGTATTTACATAAGTAAATAAAATATTTGGAAAGGAATTATTACAGAAAGAAAAAGTAGAAGAATATAACAATTTGTAAAACAGATCAGAACAAGCTTCAATGAGAAAAAGGGACATCAGAGTGACTTCTGAGAGGTGTGAGAGGAGGCCATTCAGGAACAGAGAAAGAATAATTCTGATTAGGCTGAAATGTCACAGAGCTCCTCCTCTGCTCCATTCCCAGTATCATCAAACCAGTTACAAAGTCTCCCTAGACACTGTCCTGTTCCACTGCCTCTGCGGTAGTTCAACGTTCTTTTCCCACAGTAAAACTGCCAGTTCAATTTCCATAATCTCTCTTACCCACCCAACCCAAATATGACAAAACTCTACTTCACTTAAAATTCTTAAAACTTTATCATGGTCCTTTCCAGAAGTGCCGTCTTCCCCTATCCGGACCGCTTCTCTTTCAGTCCTCTATACCCCATTGCAGGGCAGGGTGGCATTAAAGCTCTATCGCCTCTGCAACTACTGCTGTGGCTGCTATACCTGAGTCTGTTTCTCAGAACTGTACTTTCTAAATGAGAACCTGTCATCTACGTTTCCTGTATTTCCCATCTTAATATCATTATCAAATATTTGCTAAGAAAAATTCTTCTTCAAGCTGTAAAGTGTAAAGACTTTTATTAGCACTGATAAACTTCTAAACACAATGGTTAGAGCATTTTCAGGGAATGGCAGAGGACTCCATTAGTAAAGTGCTTGCTGTGCACAAGGTGAATTAAGACCTCCCAGCACCCACAGAGAAAACTGAACATAGCTGTACACATCTGTAACCCCAGCACTTACTGTAGGGTTGGGATGCAGAGACAGGTGGAGTCCTTCCTGAATTTTCACTAGCAGCCAGTCTAGCAGAAATATCAAACTCTAGGTTCTGTCAAAGAGACCTTTTAAAAAAAGGTAGAAAGCAACAGAGGAAGACACCTGACATCTGCATGTGAATATACAGAGCCATGCACCTGTGCGCACCCACATGCACATACACACACACACTTAAAATAATTGAAAAAAGGAGTATTTTGTAATGCTCAGGAATGCAAAAAACATCCATTTTAATGATGGCTGACAGCTCTATTTTGTTTGCTTTTCTTTTCTCTAACCCAAAATTTCAGTTGTTTTCACTTCTGTACTTATTTTTTAAAGCAAGAGTTTGCTATGGGCTATACAAATTAATATAAATAAAGTGATCAACTATCATTGGGCTCATAAATGATTCTCAAATTACCTAAAAATACAACTTTAAGATTACACACTGAGTTAATTGCAACTGCAGAACCAAACTGCAATTAAGACAAGCTGAAGCAGCAAGGCATGGTGGTACATGCCTGTAATCCTAGCACACAAATAACTAAGGCAGAAAGAAGGCCTCGAGCCCCAGGAAAGCCTGGAACTACACAGTAACCAGCATAGGCTCTACAGCAAGACCAAGTCTCAAAACTATTTTTAAAAGGTGTGTTGTGTGTGTGGGGGGGGGGGGGGAGTATGAAGAGATGACTCAGTAGTTAGGGTAGCTTGGTACAAAGAAGAAAAACTGGGAAACAGGGATTTCTGGAGTTTACTGGCTTCCCACCTAGTTGAGAAAATATGAGTCCCAGGTTCAGGAAAAGATTCTGCCTCAAAGGAATAGGAAGAGAGTGACAGAGAAGGTCACCCGATGCACCCTTCTGGTCTCTGCATATACACAGGCACTTCTACACACAGGCACACAATTTACACCCACACTGATACAAATAAATATCTTTTAAAGTAGAAAAATAAAAAATAAAAAGTTTGATTCATATTTTCATGGAAGGATTTGCTGTTGAAGTAACTCACTGAATATAAAAGTAGCACAATATATAGGCACTTCAAATGCAAGCTTCGTCATTCATTAACAATATGACTTTCCTTGACTGTCAAATGGAAACCTCATTTGTACATCCTCATAAACAAACGAGGTACCAATCTAAGCAAACTCCTGTCAGCTCTGTCTACCCAGACAGAAGGGGTTGATGGTAACATTTGAGTCTCAGTAGTTGGACTATTGTTAATCTATAGCTGTTTTAACTGAAGTAGAATCTTACTGTTATAAAAGCCTTTATTACTGGAAAGTCAAACACAAAACCTTAGTATTTTTGACCAATGTTAATGAGCACTGAAATGGATCCATGTTGTCAAAATCCACAGTTATCTTCTGAGCACTAGTTGTCCAGACCTAGAACAAGTGGAGTCATTTTGTGGGCTCAGGGATCTCAGGATAGAAGGCTTGCCCAGGAAGTTCAGGTTGTGGGTTCAATTTGCAGCACTACCGTCTCTTTTTTGAATTAATCAGTGTGCACACAAGAATTTGTTCCTTTTGTATGCTACTATCTAACTAGCATCCAAAGTTGGTTACTAGGTTAAATGAGACAAGGTAAGTAAGTGTCTGGCACACTCTTGTAATATATTCTACTAATGAATGTTAATGCAGCCTATCTGTATAGTCTGCAAGTTATTGGTATTTAAGGTAGAAATTAATTTTGCATGTCTTGCTTTCAGTTTGCCAAATGGGGGAGCAGCTTTATAAAAGACCATATCAGGTCAATAAAATTGGGCTCATATAATCAGCTTAATTGGTATCTAAAAAATGGATGTAAGGAAAAACAAAAAAATTGATAAGTCAACCAATTACAAATTCACAGTGAAGTAGTCATTAGAGCAACCTACAGTGTCTGAACTGAAGGCTAACCTACAGTTAAAAAATGGACCTACTTCAGCAAAACAAATTTTATTTCTTATGGAAGGTGTTCAGATGTGTCATTATGAAAATGACATTAAGTTCAGAGAGGCATTCAGTGCTAGGAATGTGGTTCAGTGGGCCAGGCATTTGCTTAGCATGTTAAAAAACAAACAAAACCAACTCTGGGTTCAATCCTAAATACTGCCCCCAAAATAAGTAACTAAATAAATCAATCTGTGCAGTACAGGCTTGTTATCCCAGCACTCAGGGAAGTAGAAGCAGTATGATCAGAAGTTCAAGGTCATTCTTAACTAAATTCGATGCTAGCTTGGCTACATAAGACCCTTTCTCAAAAATGGGTGGGGGGGCCTTCAATGTTGCCCTAAATACTACAGTTAGGTCAGGTCAAGCTTACTATACACTTGACAATACTCCAAACATTTCCTAGAGCCAGTTTTATAAGGGAAAGCAAAAACATCCCTGAGAAACATGCAAGTATCTGCCCTTAATTCCAGAAGCAGGAAGTAAGAATGTGTCCCAATCACATGACATTAAACCACAGTCCATCTGTTCAGAAAACATTGCATTATGTAAGCTATGACAAGAAAAGAGCAGCAAAGGGCTCACAATTTGCTACAGTTTGAAACATGTTCACTGCACCCCCATAGTTATATTTAATCCAACTACACCTTAGTTAACTAAGATAAATCCAAAACTACTGTCAGCCCACTTCTCTCAATCAATCAGTAAGTACTAAATACCAAGTCGTTTAATGAACAAATTTTTCAAAAGTGACTTTTCCCTGGGACATGTATCTCTAATCATCCTCCCTCCTTCCTGCAAAAACTCACTTTTCTTAAATTCTGCTCATCAAGACCAATTTCACTTAAGGAAATCACCACTAATTCAGTTCCTCCTTCATCTTCAAGACCTTTACTTTTAAAGTACAGTACATGACAGAGAGATCTGAAATTAGGAAATCAAAGTTCCTTCCTTTCTCAGTTTGGTGCAGTGGAGCCCTGAGAAATTCAATTCCTCTCAGGATTCTCTATGGTAAACTGAAATGACACACCTATGATTTGCACCACTGAAGAGGGCAGCGCTCCAGAGCATCCCCTTATGTTATTCTCCTTGACCTCACCTACTCACATTACCATTCTGTCTCATTTCTAGGCACATATTACAGGGTTCTTAGGACTGGGGGAAAGATAGTACAAGTTAATGATCCAAACACACAGTATAGACTAAAGTACAGAATCATTTGGCTTGCCATGAGGTTATTGGAAACATAAAGACAAGAACTTTAAAAATCATGGAATCGTCGTCCTCTCTGACTATCTAAATTGTAGAGACCATTCAAAATCATTTAGTCAGAATGAGTCCAGGAAGCTCTCCAGTGACCCCAGTCTATATACCACTTCCCCATCAAAACACTAATATGCCTCTTCAAAAAATACTTAACAACAGGCACTACAAGGGCACTAGCCAATCAGAAAAGGTATCTAAACAATCAAAGCATAAGCAGCCTAGTGAGCAGTGGTTATATAAAAGTCCTATTCATTGTTAAAATGAAATGAATTTGCAACTTCAAATTTAAATACATATACTTTTCTCATCTAACTTCTAAAGTCTCATGAAGTATACAAAATAACTGTTTTGTTTGCCACATCATGCAACTTTCTCAAATTATATATATACATATATAATTCTAAATCAATATAGCATAATCTGTACATAAATAGAACTGCTCACACAGAATTCACTTAATCAACTCACATTTATGTAGAATAGAATATAAGACACAATAGTAGGTTCTGAGGACATAAAAGCATAATTCACCCCTGAATACTCAATACAAACTCAAATACAGTTAGTTAACAATGCAGAATGGTAACAATGGATAACATAAACTTTTAATGCTATACACTTCCAAGAGATGGAGTTCAAAGACAGCCAAATGAATGTCAGGTCTGAGAAGTTCTGTCCTCAAATTCCCATAAGAGATAAAATGAAGCATGCAGCAAAGACGGAAGAGTCAGGAACTAGTGGGAAAGCAGCTATCACCAGAACTCAGAGTTTGCAGTCCTGAGACATCTTTCCAGTGGAACAATCCTAATTCTTAGCCTCACATGGGAAATCTTCAAACCTCACTGGACAACCCAGCATAGTTTGGCATCTGTTTATACAAAATCCTCCATGACAGAAAACTACAAAAAACATGTAGACTGAGGGGTTAACTGGCAGCAAAGATAACTGGGAGGAAAGAGGATGTTAGGCATGTTTTTCCAAGAAAGTCCTGAAATTGCAGGCAGCAAACAGCATTCTAACACATGATACAAATATAAACGAGTAATATTTTATACTTGTCCAGAGATAAGGAACCAATTTCCCTACAAAAATCCATATTGGAGAAAACAGAAGCTAGCTGAGAAATATAAATAATATTCAGACAGTAAAGAGAAACTTCAAGTTTTAAGAGAAGCTAAATTAAAAAGACAAGACGTGCACTTCTTCAGAATGTATAAAAGGCTACACTGGAAACATCAACCAAACTCAATGAGACAAGGTGAACTTATCTAGTCCTAGCTTCTTCTTTTTGGGGGGTTGGGAGTAGGGTTGAGATAAGGCCTCTATATTATTACATAGTTCTGGATGTTCTAGAACTCACTATGTAGATCAGAATCTGCTGAGTGCTGAGATTAAAGGCATGAGCCACAGTGCTGGGCAGGCCATAGCTTCTTAAACTGAGTCCTAAATCCACGTAGAGGTGCTGGGTCATACGAGAATCTGGCAACAGCAAAGGACTTCTGAATGTATAACAACCCAAAATTAATTCAAAATCAAATGAGTAATGAATCTGAGGTGTTTCTGGCCATGCATGCTTGTGTTGTAAGATGTAACTTCACTGTAGCCTTGGTTCTAAACACACATGCTGCCATGCTAGTCAGTGCTAACACAGTCCAGACTACTATTTTATGAGTTGTAATGTTTTTATTGAATATACAAAGTTTTCTATTCTTCCAAAAACATATAGTTAACTACAGAAAAGACTTTCATTCCTCATGAATATCAAAGTGATATATCCTTGATCCATTGTATTGTGTTAGAATGTCTAACTTTAAAAACTGCTGTTTGACTTAAATTTTATTTTAAAAATTATGAACTAAATTTCATCTTGTGATTAAGAAAGAATTTCCAACAATTTCTGAAATGGACCTAAACATATGTAATTATGTGGAGTCGCTGGCACTGGATGATTTAATTCTTTAAGTAAAAATAAATACACCCATCTCGTTGCTATGAAAATATGCTTTAATCTTTAATAAATGGTAAAACTGTATGTACCAATAAATTGTTTTAAAATAATTTTATTTATGATCTTATGATCAGTACATTTGATTTATATTCCTACTTTCTACATTTCTCAATGCCCACATATAATCTTTTGAGAAAAGAGGGTGACAAATGGGGAAAGTTTATGAAGTCTAGGTTTTGAGTAATAAAAGCATCTAGGCTAGTTTTGTATTCACTATTGCCTAAGTAGGCTATAAAGTCCTCCAGGACATGGACCAACCTTCTCAGCATCCACGTCAATACTGCTAAATGCATGACCGTGTCCTGCTTTGTTTTAGGTAAAAATGAATTAATTACTTTATCCAAATAACTGTAGAGATATGGTCACTTACAATTGATACATAATTATAACAATTCTCCCACTTTGTCCACTGTTAGTTATTTCCTTCCTAAGTCAATGTCAAAAACCCATTGAATCTTCTAACGTAGACCTGTGTGAAGAGAATGTTTAAGTAAACCAAGAAACTGATGGCTAAGTTATAAGTATCAAATATCAGCTGTTCTTTAAATGAGCTGTGATACTTTGGTGTAGCAGGTGCACCGATTTTGAACCCTGAAAGGCCTAAGTACAAATCCTAATTTCTGCACTTACTAAGAACTTAATCTCTTGCACCTCAGTTTTCATGTCAATATACAGGACAAATCCTGGTAGCCCCGAGGGTTTCGATACTGTGCCTTTTACATCTGCATTATAATCAACTCGCAATAAATAGTAACTATTAAGTTTAATAACAGTTGGCATCCACAGTCTGGAGAGACTTTTGTTTGGGGTTGTTTTGCTTTTTAAAATGTTGCTATCCAATTTCAACAACAGAAACGTATTTTCATTGTATTTTAGTTGCTAATGCTGAGCCTCATTATTTTCCTTTCTCCTATTTCAATCGGTTCCTGACAAAGTTTTTCAATCTTCCCTTCAGGGGTGACAACCAGTATCACGACCGGCTTTAATGTTTTGGAAAACCACACATTTCCCTTCAAAACCCAGCTACACAGAGCTCTGATTTTAAAACTACTGCTTAAGGAAACGATATACCCAAAGCAATAATCCCTTCGAGAAAAGGAAGCATTTGATCAATTCTACAGAATCATTCTCATTCAAACGTTCCCAAATCTGCAGACTGAGCAAACGTTCAAGTTTCTACTAGCAAGACAATCTGCAACCTTCTGGTTACTGGACTCTGAACTCTTCCCAGACTCACGAAGGGAGAACATTCCGCGCATCTTCGCGCCTGCTTCTCACACAAAGCCCCCGGTGGAAGAAAAGTCGCCCTAGGCGGGCGTCGACACTCAATGGCAGTGCGGCCCACCCGGGGTCTCTGCCCACGGCGCCCTTTTAGACCCTCGGAGGAGCCCTCCACGCGCCGAGCCCCAAAGCGCCTCCACGCCGGAGCCCGCCCACACCCCAACAGCCTCAGGCCGGGGCGCACTTAAGAAGTGGAATCAGGGGACCACGGTCCGGGCTGGCCTCGCACCCCTGAGGGCAGTCCCCGACCTCGGCAGGCTCGCTAACCGCTGCCCCCAAGAGCCCAAGAGGGCCGACCGTCGCTCGGCGCTCGGCCACCCGCGCTCGACACCGCCTCCGCCCCGCCTCTCCTCCCCGCCCCGGCTCGCGTGGCGCCTGCCGGGTCAGGAAAGCCCGGCCGGCCCGGAGCCGCCACCTGCGCCCCCGGCCCCGCGCCATGTTTGAGAAAGAGCTGGAGCAAGCCAGAGGCCGGGCCCGGCCCGCGCGCCCCGCAACCACCCGCCCGCCACTCACCCTTCGCTCCCGGGAGCAGCGCCGCCGCCGCAACCAACATGATGAGAAGCTGCCGGCGACGTGGAGCAGCGGCCGCCGCCTCCATGGTCCCGCCGCCACTGTTTGTGGCCCGGCCCGGCCCCGGCCGCAGCTTCTCCTCAGCAAGCCTCGCCTCTCTCCTCGCCCCACCTCCCCGCCGCCGCCGCGGCCTCGCTCCGGCCCTTTGTAACTGCTCGAGGGGCGCACGCCCATTGGCTGCCCGGCTCCCGCCGACCCCGCCTCCCCCGCCGCCCGCGAGCGCCCTAGAGGGACCCAGCCGAGAGCCCCGCCCGCGGGGCCCTTGGGCTGCCAATGAGCGGCCGTGGGCTTCTGCCTCTAACCACGCCCCCGCACTGCTGGGCCACTGGCCACGCCCCCTCACCGCTGGGCGCCTTGACTCCAGCCACAGCCGGGTAGCTCGCCCTCTACCGGGTGGGGGCAGGGTCCCGTCTGAGCGCCCGAGGGATCCCGCAGTCCCGACTAAGCGCAGGGTGTGCCCGTGGGAGTTGCTCAGGGAAAGACTGTGAGTGACCGTTGCACGCTCTTTTCTTCTACTCCAACCCCACCCTGACTTCCCCCTGCACAGTCCTGCACCAGCAAAGCCCGACTCTCGCCTCTCGGACCCTCATACCGTCCGCTGTTCAACTTCCCCTCCCTAGACCCGCGACTTCCAGCCTCCCCGCAAAGACAACCGGATTTCTTCCTGCACTCCACGTCCGCCCCAGACCTTGTCGTCTCCTCCCCAAATTCCAGTCCCAAAGTCGGAGCCCAGATTCGGAATCCCGAGGCGGAGCTCAGACACACCCCCGAGTGGCCTCTGTCTCTCAGCACGGTAAAGAGACACAGACTAGGGGTCCCCGCCGCCCTCCTTCCCTCCCACGTTTCCTGACCCCTCCTAGAAGCAGAGAGCTCCAAGGGTTTCGAAGGAGAGGGGATGATTGCCCTATCGAGCATCCCTCCCGGGGTGAAGCGGGAGCAGTCATAGGTACTTTAAGCTGTCTCCGACACGCCTGTGTTATAATTTCGAGGTGTCACTAAAAACCCAAATAAACTCAGCTCCGCTTTCATTCTGAATTCCTAATTTACTGTGAGACGCTCCACCCACCTTCCCTCTGGGACGCCAAAATGAGCTCCAGATTTGTAATTCTTCCTGTCAGACTAGTCCTTTCTTCAGACACAAACACAGTCACGGAGGCGGCCGCATGGCACCGACAGCATTATTCCGCAGAACCTTTTAAGGAGAAATTTTTATTTTCTGTGTGTTTTGAACTCAGAATTAAATAAAGCTTGGTAGAAGGACTCAGCCGGCCTCTAGTATCTGTTGGAAAATTGCTTTACAGCCACTCTCCAGGAGTTTGATCTTGGTATGAAAGCAAACTGTGGGGGTTAGAGCTGGGGTCTGAGACTGCTTCTGGGCTCCAGCTAGGACACGCTTGAGCAAGTCCTCAACCTGCCAGAACCTGAACAGGCCTGCTCTCTGGGACTCCAGAACAATCAGTTCCTGGTTCCCCTGGCCCAAGTGCACTGAGGCTACAGAGACTAAATTTGACCAGTTTCTAATGCAATCTCTCTGCGAGACTTAAAGAGGCTATCACACCTGGAATCTCCAGTGCCTGCCTTCCCCCTCACCCCACCCCAAAGCCTTGTACTTCCTAGGCAAGTACTCTACTAATAAGCTATATCCCCAGCTCTTGTTTTTTTTTTTAAAGATCACGTCCCTGCTCGTATGTGCATCATGTGCATGTAGTGCTTGTGGGGTCCAGAAGAGGGCGTCCAATCACTTGGAACTGGAGTTACAGGTGGTAGTGAGCTACCTTGACAAGGATACTAAGAACAGGACCACTTCCTCTGCAAGAGCAGCAGTCTCTTAGCTATTCACGTATCGCTCAGGCCTCCAGTCCTTGTTTGTTTGTTTGTTTGTTTGTTTGGTTGGTTGGTTGGTTGGTTGGTTGGTTTTCGAGACAGGGTTTCTCTGTGTAGTCCTGGCTGTCCTGGAACTCACTCTGTAGACCAGGCTGGCCTCGAACTCAGAAATCCGCCTGCCTCTGCCTCCCAAATGCTGGGATTAACGGCATGTGCCACCACCGCCCAGTCAGCCCTTGGTTTTTAAAGACAGGATCCCATGATGCCAACCAGGCTAGACTGAAACTTGAGATCCTCTTGCCTTAGTCCTCCCACTTCCCCTCCCAGAGGACTGGGTTGCAACCACATGCCAAGATGCCCCTCCCTCTACTTTTCTTTTTCTGATCTAGTCTGTGCCTTGCATAAGATCTCAAGAGATTTTTATTCTATGCATGAATAATTAATCTCATAGGAATTTTTTCTCTGGTTATCTTTAATGGGTAGCAAATATTAAAAGCACCCATCCCACTTATAAATGGGACTGAATCACAAGTCCAGGCTGCCTTAGTGACATAATATGTCTGGAACAGCGTCTGGGACCTAGTAAATATTTAGTCAATGCCATTTACTTTGCCCATCCCCTTTGCACGTTGTTAACCTTGACTCTAACCTAATGCTTTGCCTTATGACGCCTGTACTGATGAACACGAGAATTTTTTTCTGTGACACACTTCCGAGTCCAGGACATTTTCCATGGAACTAAATGTGTTCACTAGGAAACTGAGGAACAGGAAGGAGAAACAGACTATTTTTAAATTATATCTTTCTGATATTAGGAGGCAATTTCCATGAGCTACAATTCTGAAAATAAATAAGCGGTGTTAGAATGGAACAAAACTGTCCATTTAAATTTGAGACTCTGTGCAGTTTTTCAGGTGCAGATGCCTGGGTCTGGGACCTGGAGTGCCTGCTTAAGCTCCTCTGGAGGCATCCAAGAATTTGCATTGCTAATAAACTTCTCAGGAGGTTCTACTGCACAGGGCACCCAGCCACTTCAGAAGACATTGACTTGCTTGAATACCATAAAATGAATTAGCCATGTGTGTTGAAAGGTTGAGCCATAGGACGAAGCTATCAGCCTTAGAGACTTACAGACTCTAGTGATTCTAGCATTTTCTAGATATGGGTCTGGGACCTGCCTGATTTCTACTCACTCCCTAACCCCAATACTCATTCCACCTCCTGCCACCCCTTCCCCACAGCCACACACACACATCACACCCCCCCCCACCTCCCTGTGGCAAAGTAAGAATTATCTTAGCTATACACAGTTTTGTTGTGAGGCCTGAGTGGTTGCCCACAGGGAGCCAATCACAAATATTTATTCGAATCTTAGTCTCCACAGATTCCCAGAAGGCTCATAGGAGGCTCACTCTAGTGTCTTGATTTAAAGGGGAAGAGAACTAGGATCATTTCTCCACAAGTCAGCTGTGGAGCTCTGTCTGAGAGAAGTACTTCAGCACCTCGCCCTCTACTCAGTAAACCCTCTCAGTCTTTACCCTGAGTATGTTGGTTGTTTTCCCTTTGGGCGATTCTCTTAACTAAGATACTTTCTCTGAAACAGAGAGCAAAAGGTTCTAGTTGCCTCCTCTCTATCCATCCCTAGACTTGCTTGGTAACAGAATCCTAGCTCCTTCAGGGAAAGCAGTTCTCTGGGAAGGAAGGGGTAAGGAGAAAGGGGGAGGGGTTCAATTTGTTCAGTTCCACACTTCAGTGAGCGTGCAGCAGAGTTCAGCCCAGCGAAACACAAACAAGAATGTCTTTCCTTCCCAGTTGAGTCTGTTTCTCCTTTATTTGTGATGACTAACTTTGGCTGTTGACTCAATTTGGAGTCTACTAAAACCCAAGCTGCTAGCCACTCCTGCGAGGGTCTTTTTGAGTAGATTATTTGCAATGGGAAGACTCACCCTAAATGGCATTTCTGGGGTGGTGGCCTGGAAACTTTGTTTTGTTTGCCTGCTTGCCCTCACTTTCACCAGCAAGTCCACGGATCCCATTACTGTAGCATTCATTCCTTCACCAACTTTAGAAACAGCTTCTCTGGGCATCAGATGCAGACTGAAGACCAGTAGTCCTCTAGGCTTTCAACAGCAGACCGGGACTGCTGAGACACCAGCTTCATGGGCTGAGAAACTCCTGGAATCTCTGCCTCTCCAGTGTGAGGGAGCAAGTATTGGACCACGCAAACTACATCCTCTAAGACATTCTAATAACCTACATATACAGTCTATCCGTTCGGTTCCTTTAGAGAAAGAACCCTGACTAATAAACCAATTAAACACGGGGCAAACACATCATTCTCACTTGCTTTCTTCCTGGAACAGAGTTGCATCCTCTGGAGACACAGCAGCCTTTTGTAAGCATAATGGTGATAGCTCATATTAAGTTTAATAGGAAGGAAAGCGGAGTCCCAGGAAATTCGGTGATCAACTACATCAGCTCCAAAGCTTACTTCCTATTGCACTAGAAAAAAACCAAGCCTTTGTTTTACACCCTAAAACACTTCATTTCTGCTTATTCTCCCCTAGCTTTTTCTCTCTTCTTTTCTAACCTGCAGAACATTATTGATTTATGTCCTTGTTAGATATTGCCGACTCTTTGTGCTCCTAACTGAATAACAATGTACCTCACGACTTCGTGGCTAGGAATCATAGCCACATGTTATTGTCTATGAGATTGTGGGCAGGCACAGTTGGCTTCTCTGGTCTAGACCAATGTGAGCTGGTCCCCGATAAGCTCTGGCATGAGCATGCTGTCAGGGCTAGTCAGACCCTCTAGGGGGGTTTTCATCCTCCAGCAGGCTAGCCTGGACTTGCTACCATAGCAATGCAGAGATCTAAGATAGAGAGAAAATATGCTTGACTCTTAGGTTTAGAGATAGCACATTAGGCTCACTTCTGCCCCACGGCACTGGTTTGGGCAAAAACTGAGCAGAGACCAAAGTCAAAGCATAGAGGTGAAATTATCACACACACACACACACACACACACACACACACACACTTTATATATAATACATATACAATCCATGGTTCTTAGCTCCCCTTTCATCCTTAAGGTAAGCCACATAACTAGAATTTCTCTTCCCTGAAGCTGGTCATAGAAATTAACCCCCACTCCCTTTCTATCTTGGAGATACTGGACATAAAGAAACTTACTCATCCTGTTTGACATAATACCCGAAAGGGTCCTATTCTGTACTCTCCAGGGATGCAGCAGAATCAGGCTGACAGACTTGCTAAACTGCTCTACAGGCTATGCACTCTAGAACGTACCCTCTTGTCCAGTCATGTTTTATATGGTTACCCATGTTTCAATCATGCCTATGCAAGGCTGTGATGGGAAACTTCTGGGTAGCTGAACACATGGAGGAACGTTAAAGGCGATGCTCTTTCCAAGGCATGGATGCTCTGGGCCCTCCCCCACAGCTGGTCCTATGTATCTCTTCATCCGCAGCTTTTGGAATATCCTTCGCAGTCAGCTGCTAAGTCTAGGTGTTTTCTGCAGATGTGAGTTGTTCTTGCAATCTAATTTAGTCTGTTGGTCGGAGGCGTAAGTACAACAAGCTGGGACTTGAGACTCACATCAGAAGGATGTGGTGGTCTAACTCATCTGAGGCCTGAAGAAAATTTTACAAATGCTGACCCCAGGCCTACATATTTGAGAACACAAAGAGTCAGAAGCATCAAATTGAATCCACATGACGGCCTGGGTTTTATTCAGTTTCTAAATTAAAGTATTTCTGGTCAAACTCAAACTGATTTTTATCTTGCCAATTTCTATGTCATGCTAGAGTTTTTCAACCTTAAGTTATTTGCTTCACACACACAACACACATAGAGATCATATATATATATATATGTTAATACTATCTTGCAAGGCTATATATTTGTTTTGTTAAAGGAATTATATTATTATTCCCTTATTTTTAACTTTTTTTTTTTTTTTTAGAAATTTTATGTTTTGGATTTACATCATTTCCATTTCTCTTTCTTTCTCCTCCAACTCCTGCAACTCACCCCTGCCTCCCTCTGAAATTCATGACCTCTTCTTCATTAATTATTGTCACACACACACACATACACACACTCACATCAGCATTAGTCCATTTATATGTACATATGTTTAGGACTGGCCCCTGAGGATTGAATAGTCTATCATGGAGTGCATCCCTGAAGAAAACGGATTCTCTCTCAGCAGCTACATAGCTCTTGATCTAAGGGTAGAATCACATAAAAATTTTCCTATCCATGTTGGGTATGTGGGTCTTATTTAGGCAACCATGTTGTAGAGATATCATAAGTCATTGTGGAGCCCTGATCCATACAACTCATAAAAGAGGAAGTCAATTAGAAAGGCACATGCTCATAGGGAAGGTCAGGAGAAGGGGCTGGAGGGGCAGCAGGGGTTAGAAACCCAATTTGGTTCCCAGAACCCAACCTCACACAATACCTGCAACTCCAGCTCCTGCCTCCTTGCCACCTGCACGCACATGCTCATACTCAAACACAGGCACACACATGTAAACATGCAATTAAAAATACCAGAAATCTCTTTTTTAAATACTTGGTTCTCAGATGGTGAAAACTGTCTGGAAAGGTGTGGCCTTGTTGGAGGAGGTATGGCCTTGTTGGAGGAGGTGTGCCCTTGGAAGTTGGCTTGAGGTTTGAAAAGCCTCCTCCTATCCCCAGTGTGCTGTTTGCCTTCCTCTTGGCTGAGGATGTGAGCTCTTAGCTACCCCTGCAGTCATACCTTTGAGCTGCTGCCATGCCATCATGGACTCTAAATCTCTGGAACCATAAGTCCAAAATAAAACCTTCCTTCTATAAAGTGCTTGCCAGTGATGTTTGTCACAGCAATAGAAAGGTAACTAACACACTGTCTTAGCTCTGGTTTGGTACAAATGTTTCTCTTTCACTTTCATTATTAGATAATACTTTCACTGAAAATAGAATGCTAGGGTGATTGTTTTCTTTAAGCAACTGGAATACTGGAGTGGTTCTGCCTTCCTTTGTTGCTGATGTGAAATCAGACAACAGTCAAATAGTTTCTCCTTTGTAGGTAACCTGGCTTTCTTTTCTGGCTGGTTTTATTTGTTCATTTGGTTGGTTTTTATATTTCTTATTTTTAATGAACTATTTATTTATCTATCTATTGAGATAGGGTCTCATGTAGCCCATACTAGCCTCAAATTTACTATGTAGCCAAAGATGAACTTGACTTTAACATCCTTCTGCTCCTAATTTCCAAGTGCTGGGATTACAGACTTCTGTCACCACTCAGGGTTTAAACAGCTCTGGGGATCAGATTCAGGACTCTGTGCAAGCTAAGCAAGCACTCTACCACCCCAGCCACATCCCTAGCCCTGGACTTTACTTTTTGGAGCATATTTTGGTTTGTAGCCAAGCTGACTTGCAATTACATGGAGTTCCTTCCCATGTATCTCCAGCCCCTACCCACACACAACCTACCTCATTATCCATGCCCCACATAGAGTGGGGTACAATGTTACTAACAGTGAGCCTGAGTGGAAACACACTCACATCGGTTTACATTTGGTTTATGTTGTAAAACGTGGTCCTCCAAGCAAAACAGCCACTGCATCAGATCAGCTGCGCCTGCTTATAGGAGGCTATAGCCATTGGCCTATTGGCTATGCACATTTCTTCAGAGAAGGAGTTGGGGGAGGTCACTGGGTTCCAGCCACTCCTCCCAGCTCTGTGCTCAATTTTGTCCTGTTGGACATGGCCTCTGGGTACAGATGTGTATAGACTAGGGAGATTAACTGGAGGGAATTCCATCTGTATGGGTATGGAGACTCTATCATTCCTTCTGAGTAAAGTCTTTATAGTGTGGCTACTTTGGGGTCCCTCCCACCACCATAAGTAATCCCTCACTTATGTTCTGTAAGGAAGCCTAAAGTCATTTCCCAGGGTGCACTTTGTTTTACCTTTGGGACCTCATGAGGAAGAGTATATATTGTTTATACCTCTCCAAAGAAGACATTGTTACAACACTTACACATTCCTTGGGCTTTAACAAAGGTACAAGCTCATATATCCCACACTATAGTTTCCTACAGAATAGTTCAACTGTCCAAGACCCAGTCACAAAGACATCCTTCTACATGCTATTCTAGATGTTTATAATTTACATTTAAGTCTTTAATCTGTCTTAAACTAATGCATATCTAAAATGTGAGGAATAATCAAGGTTTTTTTCCTATTCCCAGTACGATTTATTGAATACTCTTTTCCACCAGTGAACTACAGAAGTGCCTTTGTCAAAAATCATTTATAGGGTTACCAAGATGACTCAGTGGACAAGTACTTGTGACACAGTACAAAGGCCAAAGTTTGAATCTCCTGTACCTACACAGGTACACGGTATGCTGCCAAGCCCACCCATAACCATAGGACTCAGTGGGTGGAGTCCGGGCATCAATCTAGAAAAGCCTAATTTTTTTACAGTATTGAATCTGATCCTCCATGAATATTGTATATTTCTGTTCTCTAATTTTTCCCAACAATGTTTTGGAGTTTCTATTAGCATGAGATTTTTATGACAATGTGTCAAATGTATCCTTAGATAAGTTCTTAGCCTAGAAATATTGGAAAGTGAGATTTAAATTTAAAGATTTATCTTTAAATTTTCTTTCCTCACAGTTTCCAAGACATTTTAATTTCGATTATTCTGTATTTCAAATTTATGCAAGTTCTATATGGATCTTTTCCAAAGATATTTGTTTTTCCACTGAAATTCTTGAGTATATTTTTAAACTTGATCATTTCTACTGTATATTGCTTTCCAGTCATAGCCTCCCTGTATCAGGTTTTTGTTTTTATGAAAAACTCCTCATTTTCCCTGGGCTTTTGAGATCCGATACAAAGATCAGCCTTTATATCAAGTCTTCCTCTTTTTTTTTTTTCCACCTGAACAATTGCTAGTCATGATGAGTGGAAATTAAGATATTGGGTTATTTTTTTATTCATTTGTTGTTTGAAACATACTGGTAGTATGAATTTGGGCATTAACATATGTGAAAGGAAGATTTACACCCTTAATTCCAGCACTTAGAAAGCAGAGGCAGGAGGATCTCTTTAAGTTCTAGGCTAGCCTGATGCTCATAGTTAATTCTAGGTCAGTCAGGTCTACAGGATGAGACCCTGTCTCAAAAGAAAAGAGGGAAGGAAGGAAGGAAGGAAGGAAGGAAGGAAGGAAGGAAGGAAGGA
>NW_021604644.1:1894643-1900796 GCF_004785775.1 Grammomys surdaster
GGAAGGAAGGAAGGAAGGAAGGAAGGAAGGAAGGAAGGAAGGAAGGAAGGAGAAAGGAAAATTTTAAGGGGCTGAAGAGATGGTTGGTTCCTGTCAAAAATCTTCGTGGCCTGAGTTTGATCCCTGAGACCCACATGGTGGAAGGGAAGAATTAACTCTGATGGGTCCTCCTCTGACCTCTGACCTTTGACCTTTACACAACTGCTGTTGTAACCTGCATATAGTGGACTTTCCTACACTATCGTGAAGTGTGAACCTTGTTCCCATAGAACCTTGTTTACTCTCCTAGAGGAATGTTTCTACCTGCCTGCCCAAGGAATGCCTCTGGGTAGATGTTTCCTCTCCTTCCTTAGCAGTGCAGCTTAGCATGCTCAAGAACACTGTGCCAACAGCCCCCATTCTGACATGAGACCTCCTGTTCACTGAGCACATCTAGTTATACAGATGAGAAACATTCTGTGTGGTTTTCATTATTTCTCTGTCCCTGCTTTGAAGTCTTCACTATCCTGAACAGAAGCTTCAAAGAATGCCAGTCAAGGGCTCTGAGGCATCATAGCCTTGGAGTTCCTAGGTTCTGTTGGTCCTTGAATTTAACTTCAATTCCAGGCAACACTCACTGGAGGGTGGAGATATGCCATAGCATGTATATCTCATTTCATATACACATGTACAGATAAACACACAAGAATTAAATAACTTTAAAAAAAACTCAAAAACTACACCAGTCTGTGACTTCAAATTCTCAGAAATTTCATTATCTTGTCATTTTATCCAGCCCCTCAGTTCTTGAAACTTTCAAGATTGATGGGGTTAATAGTTACGTCTGGTTTATCCTCCCACTGGAGCTGTACACCTTTTAGGTTTCAGCTCTGGGGAAGGGGGTATCCGGGGGCCTTGGATAGTCCCTGAACTTCACCTTCTAGTCTCTGTGCCCTATGAGAGCAGACCGCAAAGCTCAAGGGAACATGGTTCAGCATAGGCCCACAGAGTATCAGCCAGCTGTACCCTCCGATCCCGCTGAGCTCCTTCCTCTCCTTCCTGTTTTAGTCTTAAAATCTCTTATTCTTTGCCAATTCATAAATGCAGCTGAGAAGATACATTTCCTACAAATGTTCAGTGATATTTGTTTGTGGGTTGGGGGTTTCTGTTTCATTTTGGGTTTTGCTACCTTCTCATGACTGGGTCAATCTATTAACTACCAGGAACAAAATCCTTTCCGTGCAACCTCCCGCAACACGCAGACAAATTAAAAATCACGAGCAGTTTTCCCGTTATAGCAGAACACTGTTGGAACTCTGGGGATCCAAGAGGATGGAAACAAAAGCGATTTTGCCAATAGAGTACCAGAGAAATTCTGCTTCTGGCATTGCCTCTCTGCTTCTCTAACATTAGAAATATGCTCACAGGCTGTCTACCCCCACCCCCGGCTTTCAAGCTGGCTCCCCAAATGCTTGGGTTACTTTAGGAAAATGTTTTGTTTGATTTTGTTTTGTATTGTTTTGTTTTCGCTCAGACTTTTCTTACGAATGTCTTATTTTAAAATACATTGTTGTTAGAGAATTATGACCAACAACACTTTTTTTTTATTTAGGCAAGGAATTTCTTTTTATGTTTATGATTGATTTCATAAATGCTCCATGAATACCTGAAAACAAGAGTAAACTTTGTTTTCTGGGCATGTGAATTTGTGGGTATAGTGTTTGTGTTTGTGTGTGTGTATGGGTGCACTTAATACTAGTAGCTAATCCTTGCTTCTTTTCTGACTGTTTGGTCTGCCAAAAATAGAAATGTATTAAGCTGACCCTACTCCCTGCTGCTCTCCCTGTGTCCCTGGAAACAGGCCTCTGCCTCCACCACCCTCCCTCGGGGACTAGAGTGGGATGTGCACCTCTAGGATCCTCTGAGCCAGGGCTTCGGGCTGGCAGGTTGGAGCTTCTTCATGCCTCCAAGAGCTGCTTCCAAACAGTGGTTTTTGACTCTGCTTTCAGACTCTCCCAGCATTGGCCTGTCCTCAGACCACTGGGCATTCATCTGTTGCAGTCTCTCTCTCAGGTTGCAGCCCTCAGTGGGCTCATGGGCAAGCTCCTGCCTTAAGTCCATACCTAAGGTGTTCTTTTCATCTTCTGTAACGTCAGGCCCTTCCAGCCTGGCCCAGCCTGCCTCTTACCATTCTTCTTTCCAAGGCAGAAATCACAGCCGAAATCCAGCCTAGGATCTGGGTGTGTGCTCTGGGTGTGTGTCTGCAACCCCACCTCCATAATGTCTACCTCTTTCAGCATCTCAAATACCACTGCCACTCTCCACTCCCCTCACATCCCTGTTAGAATCTCCGAAAGTGACTGCCTGTTTGTCATCTGCCACTGTTGCTTTATTTACTGCCTCCTGGATCACATGCTCTGTCTCCCTTCAATCCTGGCCCCTTTCTTCTTATCACTCTGCTCCATCCAGGTTCTATTGTTCTTGGTAGAGCCTGGCTTTTCTGGTCAATCAGGAAGGTACTCCTGCGGTCAAAACAAACCGAAGGTTTTCAATAGAGAATGCCACTATCCCTTCCTCTGGCTCAAATTCCCTTTTAAACACATGTTCTGAAAAGCACAAAGACAAAGAACAGACTAGAAGGCAGAGGGGTACATGATCATGGGCCTCTTTGTTGGAAACCTGCACAAGTTTAATTTTGCAAGGGACACACATACACACACAAATTGCATGCAGTTCGCACGTGTGTTCACGACTCTACACTCACACAGTAATTTTCCACACTTGCTAACAGAATTTAACAGAAGCACAGCAGATCTGCAGAGACATGCTGAACTTGGTGACTTGAGCAACTAAAAAGATGAAGAAGGGTAAATAACTCCCAGGATCCAGTACGAGGACCCAAGCAGCAGAGCCCTTTTCTGTTTTCAAGTACTCATGGGACTTGTACAAAAGGAATCATAAATTAACAAACCCCAAGAAACGCCCCCAAAGGAGAGGCTAATCCTCTATCACTGGCGTGTTTCAAGTTGAATATGGGTAATAAATGTTTAAAAGAGAACAGCATGGTCAAAAAAAAAAAAACCACAGAGACAAGGATTGCAGCAACTAAATCATTTGGAGAAGTCAGCTTGAAAGAGAAGAAAGGGAGAGCAATTTTAGACAAATCAAAATCAGAATTTCTTTGTATTGTAGTTACCAAATGCTTTTTCTGTGAGTCTCTCCCGTATCTGTTACAGTTAATAGTGCATTCTGGCTGAGAAACCCACAGTGACTTTGAAGCTGGTCTGTATGATGGAGACAGAGAGGGAAGAAGAGAGAGGGGGAAGGGAAGAGGGAGAAGGGTAGGGAGGAGTGGGAAAGGGAAAGGAGAGGGAGGGAGGGGAGAAGGGAGCCGGAAACTGGGAGTGGGGAGCTGGTTGACAAGGTTATAAACAGTGGGCATTGCAGAGGGGAAGATAATTCAATAGTTCAATACTGAAGTGAATTATAAGCGATCAGTTTCCCCATTTTAACAGCTAAGTCAGGCAAGCCCCAGCCTTGCATGCCTAGTAGAAAAGACAAGCTCTCTGTCCATCCAGGTAGAATCTGGCCACAAGGAGCCTCTAATAATTCTGTAGGCTGGAAAGAGACGTCAGCTGCCTCCTGGTGGAAATGGAAGCCCCCACAGAGCAACAGGATGCTTAATCTTGATTGTCAACTTCAGATACTTAGGATCAACTAAGCAACACCCTTCTGAGCAGACCCGTGAGGGCATTCTAGAAAGGATCAATTGAGGGGTGAAGACCCTCCCTCAGAGTTTGCAGCACCTTCTGACAGATTCCCAGACAAAAGTCTGAAGCAAACCCCCTGCCTGCCTTCACCCCTTGCTGCCTCATGCACTCTGCTGTTGCTGCTGCAGACTCCAGCTCCTGGCCATAAAGGTGGATTGAAGACCGTGACTCACCAGGAACATTCCAGGTCTTCAGCAACAGATTGTGACGGCTAAGGCATCGAGTCAACTAATGTCAGTCTGATGTCCACTGATCTGATTTTGTGGACTGGGCAGCTACCAGGTTCCTGTGTTCTCCAGCATGCAGATGGTCACTGTTGGACTACCCACACCCCATCATGCAATCCATTCTAGTAAAATCCCCTTTTATTGTACACACATACATACAGACATACACACACACTCATTATATTCCCCTAGAGAACCCTGCCTGGTTCCTTTCTACCCCACATGGAAACCCCCTCTAGCAGATGTGCATCTCTCTGCCCTTTCATCCATATCTCTTGCACTTCCATTTCCAGTTGACGTCCCAGTCTTTATTTAGGCCAAAGCAATGGAATCTATGTAGCCGTGGTGATCCCAGCCAGTTACACGTCCCCAGAGAACCTGATTGTTGGCATTCTCCAGAGTGCCAGGTGGGGTCGTAAGGACTGGTCACATCTCCACCAGAGTGGTTGCAGTTTCCGCTTTGTCTTATTAAACAACATGGTGCTGAGATCCTATATCTGTCCCTAATTTGATATGTGACCCTTCCCTGGACTGTTTTGTCTATTTTTAGATACTCAGAAGGGAGAGGTGGGAGGAATAGAAATAGCTGAAGCTGCCTTTAAAATGTTTATTTCATTGTCTGTGTTTACATGAACATAAGTATGTGTACCTCATGTGTGTAAGTATTTGTGGGGTCAGAAGAAATCACCTGGAGCCACAGTTACAGCCAGTTGTAAGATGCCTGCTGTGGGTGCTGGGGACCATACCTGGGTCCTCTGCAATGGCTGTGTGTGCTCTCAATCACTGAGGCATCTCTCCAGCCCCACATTCACACCATCTGTCATCCACAGAGGAGGGTCATTGATTTCTGAAGCATCAGTAGTGTTACGATTCTTTGGGTTACAAGGGTCTTTGGAAATGAACCCAGATCAAAAGGCATAAGCAAAATGTATCATTTAGAATTGAAAAATTAATATTGTTGGTCATAACAAAAATGACAAGGACAGATGGTTTGACTAACTCCCTCACACATACCCTCTTCACGGCTCATCTCAGCCTTTTCTGGGTACTACATCTTATCTGATTTGTGAGGTGGGAGATGGCCAACTTGTTTGAGGCTTACTCTAGCTAGTGAACCCAGAGGTAGAGAATTTTCTTCCTAAAATTTATTTTAAATTTTTGTTTCTGTTTATTTGTGTGTGTGTGTGTGTGTTAAAGTATGCTTATGTGCCTGCATATGCCCACAGAGGCCAGAAGAGAGTGTTAGATCCTGTGGAGCTAGTATATAAAGTATTATTATAATACATAGTAGCATAAATCATAATATGATACATTATTAAAACAAATTAATAAAATTTACACTATATTTATAATTATATATAGTATATAGCTAGTATATAAGGTTTTACATATAAGTTATTATTTCAAGCTATCTGATGTGGCTACTGAGAACCCAACTCAAGTCCTCTAAAGAGCCTAGAAGCTCTTTTAACCACCAGGAGATCCCTCCAGGCATTGCCAGATATTTTAAAAATCCCAGGAACAGATGGATTGGCCTAGCAAAGACAGGGTATCCATCTTTTGATATAGGGTGGCTCCATGGAGAAGCTAATAATCTTTTGAACAGGGTAGATTACTGCTGGTTGTTGTTTGGTATTTGATACTCCTAGTCACCAAATGCCAGAAACATCTATCACCCCTGAGACAACAGACACCCCAAAATGAAAACAGTTCCCCATTTCTAATGCCCAGTGAATAGAGTGCCACACTGCCTCTCCTTGAAAATTCCCACTGAAGCCAGGGGTTTGAGGCCTTGTGACTAGCTGAGCACAGGTGTCTGCCTTCTCTTGGGTGGAGTCAAGACAGATAGGGTGTTGTGTTTGGTAACTTTCCAGACCCAGTGGCACCAGTGGCTGAGGAGTTAACTGAAGTTGTTCCCAAAGGAACTGTCACAGGGTTCCTATTTCAGAAAGGATGCTCTAGAGACAAATACTGACAGCTGCTAATCGCCACACTCTGGGAGGGGGGGAGGTGAATGCTCCCAAGGGAAAAAGACTATTCCTCTCTCCTCCTATCAACCATCTTCAGCAACTAATCCCTGCATCCAGCTGAAAACCAACCATTCCACTGTGACAACAGGGGTCCCTTGATTCCTCTCTCTCTCTCTCTCTCTCTCTCTCTCTCTCTCTCTCTCTCTC
>NW_021604644.1:1905796-1918368 GCF_004785775.1 Grammomys surdaster
ATCCCCTAACAGTTTGTGTTTCCCTAAGATTTTTTTCCCCTGTGTAGCCCTGACTGTCCTGGAACTCTCTCTGTAGACCAGGCTGGCTTTGAACTCAGAGATCATTCTCCCTCTGGCTTTCAAGTGTTGAGATTAAAGGTATTTGCCACCATGCCCAGCTGACAAAGCTTTTTTTGAGGGGGAGGGGAAGCAAAATTATGACTTTGTAAGTGGGTTTCTGATGATATCACTTAGAAATCACTTGGTACCATGTTTATTATTGTTCTTGTCACTTCTCTCAGAAACTCTGCTTTCAGGTAGGAGTTGGGAAATGATATACAGCCGTTCTGTGTCTCTGACCAGACAGGGCTTCTGTAAAGAACATGCATATAAGATTCACAGGCCCATGAAAGGATTTCTTTGGCTTCCCCAAAAGATGGATATCTAGATTAATTGGTCATATATATTTTCCACCCTGTTGGTCTAGGTGAGGTTACTTCCCATTCCTGAGCCAATCATGATTCCCCCTGAGTTAAGAATATTGTGCTGGTTTAGGTCATCCATGGCTGCTCTTGGGGCCTATCCAAACCACAGAACATGCTAGCCTGGTGGAGAGAGGGAACAGATGGTATAGGTGAGTAAGTAACCACTGTCCTTGCAAGGTTCCTCTTGAGCAGTGGCTTGTGAAGAAGTTTTGAACATGATCCACAGGAGCAGGAACATCTTACATTGTGACCTAGGATGGGGACACATACACACACATACAGCAAAATTTTTTACAAAGTATCACTTGCCACCTGCTATTGGGAACTCATTCTGATGTTTCTGTAGACTTGGCAGCTGCAGAAAGTAATGCCTCTTTAAAGAATTCTGTTCTGGACTCCATAACTCACTAATGGGCCATGACCCACAATTTAAATATGCCTCCCTCCAATCCTATGTATCTCTGGGGATCGAGCCAAGATGCTCAGCAAGGTGGGTGGCTTCTCCCCTAACACTGTTCTTTGCCTTTGCAAAAGCTGCTTGCTGTTGAAATTGTTGTAAAAACGTAGCATAAATACTCCAGAAATTTGAAAGAGAAGTGTGTAAAGATGTGGAAGTTGGGTTAGTGGACAGGAGTGAGCAACACTTGTCACTGGGATCTCAGAAGGAAGACCTTGCAACAGAAGACATCTGAATTCCTCACCAGGACTACAGAGGCCAATAGTGAAACATTTCACGAGAGCCTTCCCCTGCTTAGACCAGCTCTGTGGCTATGAAGGATCTGACAGACTGGGCATGCAACACAACTGAACAGTCAAAGATGTTTTGTCACTCTGACGAGACATTTCCAACATCTAGGAAGTGACAGTGATCAAGGCAGTCCAGGGCCCTGTTAGACAACACTGTGTAAATGGAAGGTATGGGGAGAATGAATGAGACATGTGCTCATTCTTGTAGAGTTCAGTGGCACACACAAACAAATGTCATATTTTTAATGGTGTTTTCATGGGATAAAGGCAACATTCACAACAGTGGTTGGGAGTTTCAGAGGGGTAAAAGCAAGAGACATAGAAGGGACTGAAAGAGTCTTGAAGTAAAGGAAAACTTTCATGTCCTGATCTAAGAGGTGGGCCATAGGATGTAGTTTAGTGTACATAATCACTCACAGTTCCTGGCATACATAGACATGAACATCAGTGTATATGGCAAGAAACAAAAACAAAAAACCCAAACAACAACAAAACCCCTCAACAGACTTTATGCTTAATGAACTCACAGATACAAGGAGACAGACATCGTCACAGCTATTGTATTACACAATGAGACCATAAGGTATACCCAGAGAAACTCGTTCTGCCTGCTTACATGACCTTGGGTAAGTAATTTTCTTTCTTAAGCCTTAGTCTTTAGACACATTATGCATAGCATACATATATCTGTATATGCGTATATCATTTACATAGATGCATATATAATACACACATACACACATATATAGTAGGTTTATTATGAGAATCAACTAATATACATAATGCATGAGAAAATGTCTGACAAACTGTGAAACACTGTAAAAAAATGTGAGATAATATTATCACTCTGGGTAGCTTTGCAGCTAACTGTCTATTTCTTCTGTGAAACTGCTATCCACACAGTTTTATACTCAAGTGGCAGTCGGAAGGAAGCAGGTTGTAAGTGACTATAAATTATTCTCAATCTAACATATTTTGTGTCTAGCACGATGAGGGATGGAAATAAAGACCGTGGCTATTGCTGAATAGCTTGTCATTGTCAAAATGGGGCTTGCTGCTTAAGAGAACTTGGGACTGCCAGACAAGAGCAGATGAGTTTGAACTGGTAGATTATGGAGGAGAGAACTATAATTCACCTTGTTAAGAGCCCTTCAGTCCTGCTAGCAGCCCCTCACCATTATCACATGCGTTCTTCATGCCTGGACCTAAGCACACACCAAGGTCCCCTCCCCAGTTCTTTATGCTGCTGTTGCTTTTGTTTTGAGACAGAGTCTCTAGCAGTCTGGATCTGACTCAAATTCACTAAAGAGCCAAGAAGGACATTGAATTCCTAATCCTCCTGCCTCTACTTCCCAAGTTCTAGACATGTATCACCACACCACACATACTCTTTCCCCAGATCTCTTCACCCAAGGAAAAATAATCTACCTCTGATGCTAACAGGGTAGACACTCCTTTCACTTCTCCAGACTCAGTGTGTGCTCCTCTGCTGCAAGGGACACCTAATGCTGCCTCAGACAGTCTGATTTCCTGGCCTTCGGCCATATCCATGCAAAGGTGTCATCTTAGTTTTTAGAGGATCCTTCTTAAGAGTAAGATAGGAACTTGCAATGAAGATGGAGGAGTTCAAGTTCAAGGACCCTACAGTCACTGTGACTCTTTAAAATGGTCTCGAGACCATTCTCTCTCTCTGGGTTGACTGTGTCCCAGAGACTAGGGTGGGAGAAATTGCTTTAGGTTGAGTAAGATCCAGATGAACAGATGGCAGGTAATTCGAGGCAAGTTTATAAAGGGGTTGTTTTAAAAAGGAATGGCAGGTTGAGAGGAAACCACAGGAGAGACCCCAGAACCCCAAAGGGGTCATCAAAGTGCCAGCATCAGCAGATCTTACTTCGCCTCCCTTCCGAGTGCTTGGACAGGGGAGAGAAAGGAGAGCTGCTATGATTTGGGGGGCTGAGCTCTGGGCAGGGTGAGGCTGCTTGACAGGTGTCCTTCTCAAGCCATCCCTGAAGACCCCACAGACAGAAAACTGGAAAATATGTATTCTGAACTCACTTCTTCTCCCTCCCACCTCTAGACTGAACTGAAGTGGAAGTCAGTGGACTAAGCAACCTTCTGTTATATTGGATGGGGGTCAAACTGGAGATGCAGAGCTAATTACACTCTGACTCACAGTTAGGGAGCAGGAGAGTTGCAAGGGTCTGCCTTGAGCATCCTAGGATCTCAGACAAGATGGTGAGGGTGGGGAGATCAGAGATAATAGAAAAACACAGGAAGAGAAGTCTCCCTGTCAAGACAACTTTAGCCCTCAGACATTTAAAACTGAAAACACCAATGGAAACGAGGTTACTTTGAGCAAAGCCATGAACTTGACGGCTAAGTTCAAGGGCTCAATGTTTAAATCCAAACAACATCTGTATATTGTTGCTTCTTTGAGGGGTATTTTTGACATGTAAGACTTGAACTCACATAACCATTTCACTTGTAGCATCAGGTTGGAATTTTCCACCCATGTTTTCAAGGAAGCAAATTCACACAAGCCCTCCATTATTTACTTCACAGGCATCACTGGCTGACAAGATGGCAGCACAGTGGTGCAGCACTCTGAAAGACCTCTGAGTTAGCCTCTGCTCTACCTCTAGCTCTCTGACTCTTTAAGTCACCACAGGCTCATATCTGGCATCCAGTTTCTTTCTCTGGAGGGTGAGAGGGTTGGTCTTGAGGTGCCTTCCGATTCTGGCACGCTAGGGCTCTAATACATCCCACAATCAGAACAAGCCGTGACATTTAGCCCATCCAACCTGGTGGTGAGTGGGTCCGTTTTGCTCAGGCAATATCACTTCTCTTAAAATCGCTCTTTAAAAGTGCTTCTTTGTTGCAGCAGAGAAGCAAGGGAAAAGAGCTGCTTTCCAGTGGACTCGTGCCCATACAAACAACCCCAAGTGGACCGCTGCTAAAATGAGTCCGTCTGCCGCACTTCCTATTTGCTTAGCTTTGGAGAATTGGACAGAGCAGGACCGAGGAAGGCGTGGCACGCCAGGCTGAGTCACTACCTGAAGAAGATTCCTTCTCCAAGAGCCTCTGAGCCGGGTGACAAAGGCAGGGCCCTTCCTGTAGCCCCCATCTTCCTGCAGCTCCCCTCAAAGGAAGGGGTCAGCAGTCACTTCCTCCTCACCAACTTGCTCTCTTTAAGTTAGAGAAGAAAGCCCCCTTCCTCAGGCGAGGGGTTGGGGGGGGGGTGCAGTGGCCAATTATAGATTCTGGATACCAGGCTACAAAGACAATGGCCAGTTCTGCTCTGTAGAACTGGTAGGAGACAAACCAAAGGCTCAGACTCAGTCTCTTGTACTGTGTGCTTACCACACAGATCATTCTGTGAGCCCAGAAGGTATGGGATTTCTCTCAATCAGAAAGCAAGCAATGAACTGTTCATCAGATCCTTCAACTTGTGTCCTCTAATTCAATTGTTCCAATACTATCTGTCTGAAAATAGCATTACATCTCACAGGTTGAAGGATGGTTCGCAAACTGACATCCCAACCTCTACTTCAGATGGCAGCTGCAAGCTCTAGGAAACGTGTACTTCTCTTCCCATCCCTATAAAATGGAATTTCCACTGCCACCTACTCAGCTTTGATTAGTTTGCTTGAGCATCTCACAAAACTCAAGGAAATGCTTGGGCTTATTATAAAGACTATTCTGAAGGCTGCAGGTAAAAGACATTAAGGGATTTGGCATCAGATGGGTGTGAAGGAGCAGAGAGGGAGAAGAGTGGAGAGACATCAAGATAACAAATAGCAAATGATTGAAAATAGAGTGCTGTGTGTGTGTGTGTGTGTGTGTGTGTGTGTGTGTGTGTGTGTGAGAGAGAGAGAGAGAGAGAGAGAGAGAGAGAGAGAGAGAGAGAAAGAATAGCACAGCTATCTGAGTTATCAGAAGATCAGAAGAATGAGTGAGTGGCTGGAGGGAGGGAAGGGAAGAGGGGGGAGTGAAAGGATGCCAGGGTGGTCTTTGAAATGTATACCAAGCTCTTGTGATGCTGAGGATATCTGGAGGACAGCATGGGCTTTGATATGCTGCTAGCCTATAGCCACCACAGGTATAAGTCTACTAGAGAACTGTATAGCCCTTCTGCCAGAGGTAAAGGAAATGACTCCTCTGAAGGGACAGAAAAAAACCTGTTTCACAAGTTCCTGAGGAATGTTGACTTTTAATTTAACCACCAGAAATCCTTCTGTATTATACTTTGAGCTAATTTCTGGTTATATGGACTGCTTATGCAACCTAAATAAGAGATGCATAAGGCTTGAAATGGGAGAGAGATGCAGAGTTTCCATGGTCCCAGCCTTGGGAATCACCGCCCTCCAGGATTCTTCGTGTCTTCTTTAGCTGCCTGGGAGCTCTTTGGACTCTGTCCTGTTGGGTTTTCATGGAGACTTTATTGCATGGGTACTATTCAAGCAGAAAAAACCCTGTAAAAACAAAGCTGTGTTCTGGTATGACTAGCCTGGGTAGGGCAGTTCAGGAGACTGCCTGTCAGATTCTATTGCATCTCTTGCTCAAGGGTATGAAGTAGGACCCATTCTCAAGTTCAAGTCTTATGATCTGCTGTGAGGAGGATAGATCAGAGAGTTCATTCCATATATCCACTCCTCATAGCCTGAAATTCAGAATCATTATGCTTCTACTACTGAAGTGCTGGCATTATAGGTATATACCATCATGATTGAAGCCAGATGCTCAAACGAAGATGGGGGCATATGGTTTACTTTGAGAAAGAGAGATCCTAGTTTCTATAGCCTGTCTCAAGGAGAGGATTATGAGCCAGGAACCATAGACAAAACCCAAATACAACATCACACCCAGGCACCAAGATATGATGAGGACTCTGATCAAATCAAGGCTGTTTGAAAGCAGGAGGGAGCATTAGGTGGATAAAGAGGCTCCTCCCTGCAGCGATTCTGAGTGCAGGGACATTGCGGATCTTTGTCCTTCAAGAACTACAAAACTGCTGTTCTGTGATGGGGAAGTGATGTTTCTAGGAAGCAAAGAAGAAGTGCTTTGTTTTAAGGGAGCATTGTCAGAGCCATGGCCTAGGTCAGTAGTCACTAGGAGCTCTGAAACGCCAGAGGCCAGAAAGCGGAGCTGATGGGAAATGGGCCCTCGTCTGGAGCTATAGGGAAAAGTAAGAATTACACTAAGATGCATGCAGGTAAGATTTTGGTTGTTCAATGGATTCTCCCATTATTCCAAGGGGCAGAGCAGATAGGCAGACAGGAAGAGCTTTCTCTCCCACAAGTAAAAAATGAGTCTTGTTGTTCTTCTTCAAAAAGCCTGGAGTGGTTTTCAGTTACAACAACTGAAATTTACCCCCCGCCCCCGCCGCCTTTCAAGTGGATTTGGCAAACACAGGGAAAGGTTCAACATGCCCTTGATCTTAGGTGGCAAATGTATATGCCCAACAGACTATGTCCTGATCAAATGACTTCTCTGTTACTCAGCATCCATTTATTGAGCAACTAACTGGCAGACACTCTTCCAGACCATGGGGATAGGGTAATAAACAAAATAAACAGAAGTATGAGCAAATTTTACCCTCATAGAGTCACTCTATACCAGGAAATAGCATCACTATTCAGGCAGCTAGCCAGGCCCGAAGCCCAAGACCGTCGTATCGTAACCAAGACTTTCCAGCAAGTTTTCTTTTCTGATTTAACCCAACTCTCTCTGTTTCTCCCACCTCCTCTGCTTCACCCTAGCCTAAGATATCATCACAAGCTCTCGGGGGCATTACTGCAACCCTTAATCAGTTGTTTCATTTCTCCCCCACAGTCCCAGCAGCACAAGGAACTCACACTGGTCACCCCAAACACACACCAGTTCGTGTCCTACTAAACCCAACAGCTCTGCTGAGACCTAACAGCCAAATTGGCATATCTGTCTCAGAAATAAAATTCACATTACTCAAGGTGTGTGGCTTGTGAGACAGTCTCCAGGTGTGAAAGTGCCAAGGTGAGTTTTGTTTTTCTCACAATAGAAAATCTCATAAGGAGCTAGGCGTGGTGGTGTGGGTTTGTTATCACAGCTCTTGTTAAGTCAGGGCAGGAAGAGCAGGGGCAGGAGTTCAGGGCTATCTTGGGCTACATGAGACCCTGGAGAGAGACAGTGCTGAAAAGTTTAATGTCAACCTGATATAAGCTAAAGTCATTGGAGAGGAGGAAACCTCGATTTTTAAAAAGCCTCCATAAGATTGGGCTGTATGCGAGTCTGTAGGATGTTTTCTTAGTGATTGATGGGGAGGGCCCAGTCCATTGTGAGTAGTGTCATCCATGGCCTGGTGGTCCTGGGTTCCATAAGAAAGCAGGATGAGCAAGCCATGAGGAGCAACCCAGTAAGCATCCCTCTATGGCCTCTACATCAGCTCCTGCCTCCAGCTTCCTGCTCCGAGTTCCCGTCCTGACTTCCTTCAGTGATGGATTATGATATGGAAGTATAGGTCAAATAAATCTTTTCCTCCATAACTTGCTTGTTTGGTCATGGTATTTCATCATAGCAATAGTAACCCTAACTAGGACAGAGCCTAAAATAAACTTAAATAAATAAAACAAAGTCGTGTCTGGTGACATATTCCTATAATCTTAGTCCCTGGAGAGGCTGAGGTAAAGGTTTCATGGGCTCAAATTCTGCTTGGACCGTATATAGAGCCCAAGGGTAGTCTGGGTAAATTAGTAAAACTCTGTTTCAGATTAAATTAAAGAGAGGAGTGTCTAGAGATATATCCCATGGAAGACTGCTTGTCTACATCCATAAGGTCTTAGTTTAATGCTCAGCACTTCAAGACCAATCAGGAGCTAGAGAGATGGCTCAGTGGTTAAGGATACATGCTGCTCTTCCAGAGAACCCTAGTTTAGTGACCAGTACCCTAACCAGAGCACTGGCAACCATCTGTAACTCTGACTTCATGGGATCTGGAGTTTTCTTCCAGCCTCTGCAGGTACCGGGACACCCCCATCCCCGACATACAGACACACACTGCCCTCACACACTTAAAAAAAATTAGTCTAATTGTAAAAGCTATAAATAGCACTTCTTAGAGCAACCATTGTGAACCTTCCTCTTCTCCATTGTTTAAAAGTAGGGATGTTGCACAGTCCTTTTCCTGTTGTCTGGAAATCCTATCTAAAGATCACTGTCTCAAGAGAGCTATCTATTGTCATGGTTAGATCTGAAATTTCCCTCATGTGTTTGAAAGATGATCATGTATGGTGGGCCAATCAATGGCCACGCTGTTTGGGGAGGCTGTGGAACCTTCGGGTCATCTAGCCTAGCTAGCAGAAATGGATCACTGAGGGTAGGCTCTGAAGGTGATATGTGCTTCTGCTTCTGGCTATGGCACCCTGCTTCCTGATGTGGCAAGGCAAGGCTGGAGGCGCTACCTTCCTGTGCTCCCTCCACTACAATGGAATCTTTCAAACCTTTGCACTTTCGACACCATGATAGACTTTATGCCCTGAAGCCATGAGCCAGAATAGTTTTCTCCTCCTTTAGCTTGTCTCTGTTGGGTATTTGTTCACACCAACAAGAAACAGTTCTGAGAAAAATAATGACTACACCTGCCTACCACAACACCCTCTACAGCTCCCTGGGCTTACTGTCCAATCTTCATGAGAAGCCTGGGACAGGATTAGAGGGAGAGAGACAGCGTCATGGTCATCTGCCTTGAGACTACTTCAGGATTCTAGATAAGCCCAACTCCTCGTTG
The DNA here is from genome assembly GCF_004785775.1 of Grammomys surdaster. Taxonomy (NCBI): domain Eukaryota; kingdom Metazoa; phylum Chordata; class Mammalia; order Rodentia; family Muridae; genus Grammomys; species Grammomys surdaster. Next base: position 1,914,770 of record NW_021604644.1, read on the forward strand.
TGATGTCAACTCTTGATAAGATCCTGTCTCGGTTACTTTTCTATCGCCGGGAAGAGACCCCATGACCTTTATAAGGCAATTTATAAAGAAAGCATTTAATGGGGGTTGCCGACAGTTTCAGAGGGTTAGAGTCCATGACTGTCATGGCAGCAGGCAGGCAGGCATGGCCCTGGAGCAGTAACTGAGAGTTTACATCTTATCAACAAGTCAGAGGTAGAGAGAGGGATAGAAACTGGAATGGCAAGGACTTTTGAAACCTCAGAGACCATTCCCAGTGGCACATCAACAGGGCTAGTCACATCTTCTAATCTTTACTAAATTGTTCCACCAACTGGGGACCACGTATTCAAATATATGCACTGTCTTAGTTTGGGTTTCCATTGCTTTGAAGAGACACCATGACCAAGGCAACTCTTGTAAGGGACAACATTTAATTGAAACTGACTTATAGTTTCAGAGGTTTAGTCCATTATCATGCCAGGAAGCATGGCAGCACCCAGGCAGGCATGGTGCTGAAGAAGGTTCTGAGTGTTCTACTTCTTGATCCAAAGGAAACTCTCTCTTCTGCACTGGGAGCCCTCAAAGCCCACCCCCACAGTGACACATTTCCTCCAAAGGCCACACCTATTCTAACAAGGACATACTTGCAAATAGTGTCACTCACTGTGGGCCAAGCATTCAGACACACGAGTCTATAGGGGCCTTACCTATTTAAATAAGTACATGCACTTATCTGGATCATTCATTCAAGCCTCCACAGAGCCCCCAAAATCTAGCGTGTAGGGGGGCAGTCCTGGGTAGAGGAGATGTTCTCAAATTGATGACATATTTTATCTGCCTTTGGGCTGAGGTAAGATATAATTGTCGTTTATGTCAAGGTGAAGATGGGGGAGAAGGGAGCTAATTGGAGGAGAGTCTGGTTAGATACAGTGGATCAGGCAGGATGTGGGTAGGCCTGAGACTGTAAGCTGTTCCTTCCACCATTTGAAGGCCCATCACAGTGAGGGCATTGGTGGCCTGAACTAGTCAGAGAAGCAGCAACTGTCAACCCAGAAAAGACTGTCCTTGCAGCCAGAGGAGTAGAGACTCTATTCTTGTTTTCTTCCCTTTTGGCCCAGCTCAGACACATGAGAGGGGCATGAAGAAGGAAGGGGAGGGGACTTTTCAGGCCCAGGTCACACACCCCTTCTATCTTCCTTCCTAAAAGGATGCCAGCTAAAGAGAGCTGTGTGAGGGTGCAGCAAGGGAGAAACTCTACAAGATGTTAAGGTCGGCTCTTACAGGAGATAGACACTTAGTAACGGGAAGTTATGCAATCTTCCTGTGTCCATCTTGTGTCTCTGGGCCCTCCCCTTCTTTACTCATGCTCTCTAAGAGGTGGGGACCACTTTTCTATAGGTTGAAGTTTTCAAGATGCTGGGCCAGCTGACTGGTGCTTGGTGTAGATGAGTCCTGTGGACAAAGACTCAGCATCCTCCTGTTTCCAGCAACATGTTTGCTGTGTGCTATCTATTGCTTATGACTCCAGGCCTAGCACAAGCTAATTTCTGTATTCTGGTCCTAGCCTCTGAGCTCTTAAACACTTCCTTCCCCATCTGCCTGTCTTTTTATAATGCCCGGACAGACATTACTGTCCTCTATTAATGTAGTGTCTTTTCTACTACTCATAATTAATTGTTCACATCAAATTCCCTTGGTTCAATTATTTAAAGTGCAGTTTATCTCTTGGATGGACTTAACTGATGTACTTTCCCAGGGGTCTTTAAAGTCTATGCTGTAGGAGACTGCTATAGAGACAGAGCTAGTGACAGAAACTGCAAGAGGTCACTTCATGTTTACACCTAAATCAAGACACCTCAATAAGGCAGCTGCAAGCATCTTGACTTGAATGTCACCTTTTCACACCAGCCTCTGTGCACCAGTGAAGAGGACACACTCACTCCACTCAGCCCTGTTACCTTGTCTTTTCTTAGTTTTCAGGACTGTCTGAATGATCATATCAATGTTCTTGTTTACATGTGTATTCTATATACTCCACGGGAACATAAACCCTCAAGGGAAGTTGCTCTTTTTTCTGCCCTTTCCAGTAATTAATTCATCACAGTCTAATCAGCACCAAGGACCTGATGAAGAGGAATGGATCTCACCACAGACCCTGGACCTTCAGTTGGACTGGAGAGCTGGTAGCTGCATGTCACTTTGGCTGGCGATCCTTAAAGAGGCAGTGAGTGCCTTTTATTGAGTTACAACATTCTTGAAATTGTTACTGAGGCAGTGTGTAGTGCGTCTGTATGTGTAGTGTTTAAGGAGTAGGATGCAATGGACAGCTTTTTATTTTTTTTTTTCCTGAGCCAGCCTCATGTAGTTGGCCTTATGTTCCAGGCTGGCCTCAAGCTTGCTGTGTAGCCGAAGCTGAGCTTCCTCCCAACTCCTGGGATCACAGGCCTGTGCTGTGACTCCTGGTTTTTGTGGTGCTAGTGACTGATGCCAGGGCTTTGTGACTAATAAGGAAGCTTTTTGCCAACAAAACTGCACCCCCAGCCTCAGTGGTAATTGTCACCTGCGCCTTCATTTTTCTCCTTTATGTAGCATCTTTCTTTCCTTGAGGAACTGCCCCACTACTGCCCATAAATATATTTGCCCAATGTAGAAAGCTGAGCAGATTTTTAAAATACTCCTTCTGATTTAATTTATTGGTGGTGGAATGTTTAGACTGTTCACATCAATCGTGCCTGTGACATTTTCTTAGCATATTATTCATTGTATCTGCCTCTTAAAATTCAAAATTATAAACTGTACATAGGATTTTGTATAGTTTTACAGTACCTATAACTTACTCTTTGAGGACTTCACATGTGTGTATAACGTATCTTAATCATATCTGCCTCCAACTGCCCCCCCACCCCAGAATCTTCTTAGTTTAAAATGGCTTCTATGTCACTGGTTTATATTTTCACTACAATTTATGCTTGCCAGACTTGCATGACGTATTCTGTTTTGGGCCATTAACATAAAAGCTGGTAGATATTTTGACAGTCACTCTAATACTGGGATAGCTATTAAATGACCAATGGGAGTGTCCAACTTTTACTTCTTTGCGGTAATGAAATACTCTTGACAGGAGCAGCTTTAAGGAAGAAAAGATTTACTTGACTTCCACTTCTAGTTTATGATGTCATTTCGGGGGAAATCAAGGAGCCTTGAGGCAACTAGTCACATGTACAGTCAACAGCAGGGAGGAAATTCATGCATGCATACCTTTTCCACTCATACAGTTCGGGGACCAGCTCATGAAAAGGTGCAACCCACTCTTGGGGTGGGGCCTCTGATCTCAGTTAACCCAACTAAGGAAATGGGGCTGCAGAGATGGCCTAGCAGTTAAGGGAACTTGTTGCATTTGTAGAGGTCCTGGGTCTGATTTCCAGCACCCACCCAGTGGTTCACAAGCATCTATGACTCCAATTTCAGGGACCTGACAATCTCTTCTAACCTCCAAGGGTACCAGGCACGTACACAGATATATGCACAAAAATATATATCTATGAAAAAGGAGATAGATAGATAGATAGATAGATAGATAGATAGATAGATAGATAGAT
>NW_021604644.1:1918378-2016232 GCF_004785775.1 Grammomys surdaster
GATAGATAGATAGATAGATAGATAGATAGATAGATAGATAGATAGATGTTCCCACAAGCATACCTACAACAGGCCAATCTGGTCTAGATAGTTCCTCACCAATACTATTCTCCATAATCCCTGAATGTGTCAAGTTGACTTAAAAGCAACCAGCAAGGGGAGGATAGCTATGGTGTGCAGAATGATGCACAGTATGAAACTTATGAACACTTTAGACTGGCATTTTCTGTTTAATATTTCTGAATGGTGAGTGACCATGGATAATGGAAACTGCAGAAAACAAAACCTATAGATAAGGAGGAATTACTGGCTAGAACAACCTGGAGCCCTGATGGCAAGATTGGGCTTGGCCTGCTGAGAGGTTGTAGTAAATGCTGCCTATGTCAACCGTTGTCCCTTTAGCACAGCTGCAGCCACAGCGGTGATACGTGGCTCTAGTTAACTCCTGTTGCTAGGATTCCACCTCAAGACACACCCACTTGCATGTTTTTCCATGCTAAGAGGCAGAAGCAGATTTAGTCATTCACCATGCCAACGATATGCCATCCCAACAATATACATCCTACCCATATACATTCTAACAACATGGATCCTAACAGCACACAGCCTAACATCATACAGCCTGTGCCATTGGTTATCTTTCCTTCAACACACGTGCTATACATTTTTCATGCATCCGTTTTAGTTTCATATTAAATGAAATTAAATGTGAAATTATGAATTGGATGTCTACTGACACTTTTCTAACATGTCAAAATAATAAAGTAAAAGCCACTTCAGTCCGGATGAATCTCAGGTCATCAGGCTAGTTCAGCCACGTGTTTATCCACTGAGCCATCTCACTGGCACCTTATTTTATCTCCAAGGACTGTTTCTGATCCTCCTAAATTTATCTAATTTATTATCTCCTAAAATTTCACTGAGAACATAAATTTGAATTTGTAAAGTTGTCTTCTTTTTGTTATAATCATTCTTTTTAAATAGAAGCCATTGGTTCTGACCCATCTGCTTGTTCCCGCTTGAGAGCTGCCGGGACGCCTCAGATGACTGACAGGATTGTTGCTGCTGATGTTCATGAATATGAAAATCTGGAGATAAGCATCCTCAGCTCTGCTGAGGCTGTGGGCTGTGGCACAGGTGTCTGTGAGCCCCTCACCTCTTCCTCAGCACATCTCAGACTTCAGACCCTGCTTTGATGGACCAGCAATCAGAGAACAAGTGGGGCCCAGGCCTGGTCTTTGCTGTCGTTATTAGCTATCCAGCCATGCCAGGTTCATGATTCCCAGCGAGCAGTCACAGTTCTGGCTGATGATGTGCTTCCCTTTCTACCACTGACTTGCAGGTTGTCTCCTCCTCCTCCTCCTTTTCCTCTTCTACTCCTCCTTACCACATCTTCCTCCCTCTCCTCCCCCTCCTCCCTCTCCTCCTTGTTTTTCTTCTTCCTCCACTACTTCTTCCTATACCACATCTTCCTCCTCCTCCTCCTCCTCCGCCATCTTCCCCCCTTCAGTCTTCTCATCTCATTGAGGTTCTAAGAAGTTGTTGTAAGCTCAAGCTGTTATCTTGAAATCAAACCTGAGTGGTTTCCTGTCAAACTGAACATGATACAGTAAGCCCTCAGGCACCACCCATAAACCTCTACACTCCTGTAATGGCGCTTCCTGCCCTGAGAGCGGACTCTGTCCATCAGAGCCCACTCTGCTTATGTGCAGCCAGCTGGAGTTTGACACAGTAGCCTAACCCCACCCCCTTTTCAGAATAATAGACCTATTAGAATTGGTCTATTATTCTGGAACAGCTTAGCCCTGCTGTCGCAAGACTGGTCCCAGTGTGCCCTCAGACTGAGGGAAGAGAGGCAAACAGCTAAAGGATCAAAGAGAACAATTTACTAACCATTATGTTCGTGATGGAAATATGGTCCTCGAAGGCAGCATGATCGGTTGGGTCCTCAAAATTTGGGTGAGAAAGAGAGAGTAGATTGGTGGATGAGGGCTAAGTTGACTTTATCCAGGATGGAATGGGATGTGCCTGGGTTTTTTAAAGATCTGTGGAAAAGTCAGGAATATCTCTGGAAACACAGTTCAGTTGTAAAGCTCCATGTACAATAGGGTGGAGCCGTTCATTATCGTTTGCTGGGAAGCTATGCAGGAAAAAGTCGACTAGAGTTACTAGGGGCAACCATGGTGGCTAAGACTCAAGATGGCTGCAGTCATTTAAAGCTGAATCCACAAATATATAAATACCACAGAGCTCTTATTCTGGTGGAAAATCTGAGGTTCCGGAAGGCAGGTCCCAGAGCTCCTGAGCAGAGAGTGGGAGCCAGCGACCGATGTACCAGCTAGCTGTACTTCATGCCCTGCTATTCTTTCCTATCTTGTTCCATAAAGGGTTTGAGGAAGCACTTCTCCTTTATAAAATGCTTACAAATGAATCCCCTCTACAGAGGAGGACAAATCAGACTGACGTAGTATAGCAGGCTTTTCAGTAAACTGTCTCTCCATTATGAGGAATGAGCTAGGAGAGAAGCTGAAGTCCAGGAAGAGATGATTTGGAGAGAAGAGCAGCCATACTGGCTGCCGAGGGTAAGAGGGGACCAGCACAGCAGGAGCTCAAGAGAAGACAAGCATATGCATCAAACCCAGAAAGCCCCAAGTACTTAAACATCTAAAAGTCAACAGGAGGGGCCGGAGAAACAGGCTGTAGGCTTAAGAATGCTTGTTGCTTTTTCAGAGGACTAGAGCTTAGATCCCAGCACCCACATTGGGAAACTCTTAACTGCCTATAATTACAGCTCCAGAGCATCCAATACTCTTCTGGCCTTCGTGGGTGTTTGCATACACATGCCCATATGTCGAACTGCGCCCTGCTTCTCCCCTGGGGTGCCTAGAACATTGCTGGCACGCCACCAGGAGAAGTCCGAAACAGGAGGCCACATTCCGTGTTTTCCTTGGCAGGACTGGAAGGGGAAACAGTGGGGACTGGGATGAATGCTGTGGTTCTTGGTCTCCTGCGCTTCCCAAGCAAACAGCTGAGAGTCAGGAACTGGTGTCCTCCATCGACATGTCTCTCAGGGTGTTCATCTATCGGACAGGAAAGGGAAGACAGAGCCTGGGACCAAGGGGCAGAAGCAGTCTGATTCCCAATGAGTGTGAGAGTACAGAGGGCCTAGAGGAGAAGGCCTTCCTCGGTAGATTTAGGCGTGACTCTTTAAGATGAAGACCTTTCCATATAGATCCTTGATGAAGAGACGATCCTTGCTTGATTCAACTGTTTTATTCGATGGTGAATGCATACACTTTACTCAGGGGTGAAGCAAGGATTAAATACCTTTTGCAGGAAGGAATGCCCAGGAAGCTCATTGACTGAAGGCTGGGGCGGGCCAGAGAGGGGATGTTGGATACTTTATTGGCATGGAGAACTCTATGTGACTGATTGTTCAGATCCCCTCACTGGGGTGTTGTGGTTATGTGTTCCAGAGCAGGAACAGAAATAGATAAGGAGCGACTTGACTCCTGTCCATCTCAAGCCTCTGAGATTTCCTGGGTCTGAGCTCACTCAACCTCACCCGTTCTTCTGTCTGGTGGCACGACCCACTTGCCCTATACCCAAACACAGAGAGATAAATACACATATACAGAACTAAAAATTAAATACATCTTTTTTTTTTTAATCCAGATGGTGGTCATTTAGGTAGCTACACTTTGTTCAGTCTCCTTGTCATTTTTCTTGTGGCTGAAACGGGAACATCTGCCTTCCCCTCCCTCACCCTGTAGAAGGAAGGCTTATTTTGCCTCACGCTCTCAGAGAGGCTCCAGCCCGTTGAAGTGTAGGAGCATGGTGGTTAGAAATGCTCCATCTGTGGCAGGAGGAGCCTGAGGCAGAGGCTGTTCACCCGGCTCATGGGCAGACATCACCTTCAAAGGCCAGTCCTCTAGTGACCTACTTCCAGCCAGGCCCCGCCTCCTAAAGATTCCACAACCTTCAAAGTAGTGCCACAGGTTGGGGACCAAGCATTTAGGTCTTGAGCCTGTGGGGAACTTTTTGGACTCAACCCATAAATAACATTGAAGCTGCAAACACATAGTGTTTCTTGATGTTATAACTGCGGATGGGACAGTCAATCAATAATTGCTGAACGAAATAGCTAGCAAAAAGAATTTTGAATGTTTGCAACACAATGAAATAATAGGTATCTGAGGAGATGTGAATGTCACTCACCCTGATCTGACCCTTGCTCTACTCATGTTACACACACTATAAACACATCATATGCATATATGATTTTTTTGCACCAAGTAAAATAATACAAATATTTCTTGAATGACTGAGTAAATAATCAGCCCTCTAGGCCCTGTTAGATGGTGGTGTCATTCACTGAGAGGGAGAGCAAGTATCAAAGAAGAATAAAAGGAGGAAGTTTCTTCATACCAGAGTTCTGGATCCTTCTTAGAACTCAGTGCACTGGGCAGGCTCACACAGGAGATGGGGAATCTACTTCACACTGTGTCCCTGCTAACCTGAAGGGATCTAGCCCTAGTCTCAGGACTGAGATCTGGAGCCCCTACTAAGCAAAATGACAAAAGCATGTTAGTTGCACAGTTGTGGAAAAGGAGAGGAGCGCAGGGCAGCCAGAGTATTTGGGATAAGCGGATACTGACCAACACTAGTCAGGGTTGTACCATAGAAAACATGATGAATATGCCCTGGGCTTGAAGATGTCCAGAAAAGCTAGGTGGATTGGGAGATACCATCTAGCACAGCACAGGGAAGGACGTTCAGCTCCTCCTGGAGACACCTGGCCAGGCCAAGGATGGTGGACACACTGAAGTGCTTGCTTGGGCTAAAACATCACTCCCAACACTACAAGTAAACTCATGCAATGAAGGATACTTTCTGTGCCTCCCTATTTGTCAAAGGAAAACACTGTTGCAGGGAAGGATTAAGTGCAGGGATTATGTTCAGTTTGACTTTGAGAACTTGCCAGTGATGACGTGGGCAGCAAGCGGCAGAGCCAAAATTCAGACTCAAGCAAAGATCTCTCAGTATTTGACTGCCATGTGAATTAGAGGACCAGGTGGAAGTCAAGGAAACCTATCATTGGCCATTAAAGGCCTTGAAGTGGCTCAGTGGTTCCCTGATGACTTGAGCTCAGAAGTAGCCAGAAAAGTCTCTCTCTAGCTGCCAGGTTAAGGAAGACCAGAACAATACGTTTGTCCTGACTGTAGGGTTCCTCAGTGCTGAGGGATGTGCATGCAATTCAGAATAGTCTGTGGCACTAGAAATGGCTTGGTCAAATAAATAAATAAATAAATAAATAAATAAATAAATAAATATAAATAAATGGTTTGGTCCAGTTGTATTTATATATTTATGCCCAAAATAACAATTAAAGAGGAGGATGCCAGGAATTTGAAGGGGTCATGAAAGGAATTGGAGGAAGGAAATGTAAAAATGATTTTAAAAAAAAATGGAAGGGGTTGGTGGACTTAAAAAACAGAGAAACAGAGCCACGGTTTATGTTTCTGCCTCTACAATGAGACAGGATCAGGAGTAAAAAGATGATCATCCCAGAGACTTCTGAGTGCATGAGCAAATGAACCAACACGGAGCCATTCCCATCCCTCCCCTTCTTCAGATCTTCCCGATGTGCCTTACCAATTCATTACAAGACAAAGTTTAGATGCTTTATAGTAGAACTCAAGGCTGACATGATCTCACTTCTGCCCGCATGCCCACACCATTCCATCCCTCTTGCTTGGAGGGACAAATCTGTGTTTCAATCTTTTCAATGTTCTGGTCATTTCCGAGACTTTAGGCATTTTGGATGGAGGAAGTTTTGTTTTCTCCTGCACATCTTATCTCTGGTGAGGCTGCCCCATTACAGCCCTGGATACACAACCCAAGTGAGGCCAGTGGTGGTCATTTTTAGGAACTGACGTAATCCCGGGGGGAGAGGAAGCTTCTTCTTCCCTCTGTGGGTGTGCTATTGGTTAACAGAGGGCAACACAGGCCTAAAGCTGTCTGCACCCTGCCCCATGAAGACAGCTTGTCTTTGGTTGGAAGGAAGGAGACATATACAGAAAAAAACAGAAGCCAGCCTGCCAGCCAGACAGCTAGACAGATGGGAAGATGACCTTAACCCAAGTGCGACATTACCACATTAAGTCTGCACTCCTGTCCCACTTCTGGGTCTCATGAACAAACTCATTCCTCTTTTTATTTTTACCTTCTATTTTTCTGAACCTTGACTAATACTCAGCTATGATACCAGGCTGTTGACAGTTCCCACGATTCTGCTTCTATGCCGTTCTCACTCAGGTGACATAGCACTCAGTCAAGGGATCCAGAGGACTCTGGAGACCTGAGGGTGGTTCCTGTAACCCCATTTCTTCATCTTACCAGGTCTGTTTCACACTATGGAGTCACATCAGACTCTCTAGACCTCCCACCTCCCACCCCTACCACCACAACCATTACCACCACCACCTCCTCACCATCACCACCCCCTACCCCCACCACATCCCCCCACCCCACCCTCCCACCTTCCACCACTGGAGCTGCTCAGCTCTTTTGCTACTCTGTCCTTCCCAAGTTGTTGTCCTCATAAGATCTGCCCCTCCCCTACATGGGTTGGCAGCCTTTCCTGTCACTCTGGTTCTGTTATTGGATGGAAGATCTAGGAAGCCTGAAGCCACAAGCTTGAGACCTGAAGGTCTTTGATAGAGACACAGAGCACCCCCAAGTCCTCCGGCTTATAGAGGTTATAACCATACATACTCAATGTTCCCTCCTGTGTTCGGCGTGAGAGAGTTGGCTTAACAGCCTTCTAGTATCGCCAAGACTTCCAGGCCAATGGGTCGTGAAGGCTTGGAGACTCTTCAGCCACTATATTGTAGCTAGTTGAGTGATAGATTTCAGATGTGAAGCATACCAGGTATCCAGTGAGAGGGGTATGACACCAGGTAAGTCGGTCTAGGGAATGTCACAGCAGCATTGTGGGAAGGGAAAGGACACTTAATGATTAAGGCTTTGCTAAGATGGTACAGGCCATGACGATGTGGCCCATCAGAAGATGGTTTTATGTGGTTTACCAAAGAGACCAGGAAAATGACCAGACAAGTGGACTTTGGCATGGGACAGGAAAGATTAGGTGAAGGCCAATGTTCAGTGAAGTCTCTTGAATGCCAGGCACAGGATTGTGATGGTTAGTCAGAGTACATGTAGCTGTAGTTGACTCTGTCTGTGAGGGTTGGTCCTCCAGTGCATGCAGAGGGGTAAGGCCTCACTGCCATCTCCTAGGCTCAGGAGAAGTGGGTGTCTCTCTTCCTGGCTTCTCTTAGCTCCACTCCACGTTGTCCTTTCTGTGGTCCTGCGGGCTCTGATATGGGTGGCATCTATACTTCTTGGCTCAGGACCCTCATGTCCTTTTCCTCATGCCACTGAGCCCATACCAAAGCACTCCCCACCTGTAACTCAGCACTGGATCCATCCCCAGCCATCCACCCTGGGGACTTTCCCCTGTAGCCATTTTTGTTTGTGACTCATTAGAAAGATTCTACTGTTCTTCCTGCTGAGGATTCTGAGGTGAAGGTTCTGGGTTGTTTGTTTTGTTTTGTTTTTGTTCTGAATTTCCTTCCTACTTCAAGGACTTGGAAGGATATAGTCATTATGATGACTTTCTGGGCCAGCCCCACTAAATGGGAGGAAATATCTCAGCATGCTTATTGTCTACTAATTATGTTTCCAGAATCACGCACTTGGGGTGGAGAGGGAACCAACAGGCAGCCATATCCAGTGGTGCCTTGAAAGGACCTTGGGCCTGAGTCTGAAGCCAGCCCCGCACATGCGAGCTGTCTGACTGGACCTGAGCCTCCACTTCCGTTTTTTCCTTATCTGTAAAGTGGAGATTTAAAAACATACCCACTTTGCAGAGCTGGGGAACCTCATTTACTGATGATTAACTTTTACTGAGTGAAGCTGTACTGTGTGTGCCTATCTCATGTCCTTGAGAGAGAGAGAGAAGAGCCCAGAGTCATGCACTAAGAGCCTGGTGCAACCACAGCAGAGACATTTCCACCTCATCCCCACCCCTCTTCAATTCTTCAATGAATTGTCCCCAGAGCTGGGGACAATATTAACACACACACACGGCCATTTCTGCCTCAGTGGCAAGGAATGAAGGACCCAGGGGAAAGACATTAAACAGAAGAAAGCACCTGGAAAAGATATCTTTATGTTCTTACACAGAAAAAGATATCAAAGTCTATAGCACAATGATACAGATTTTTCAGAAAATTCATCTCAACGAATCTGTTTCATCTGCAGCCATAATTCAAGACTTGCCAAATGGAAATCATAAGATGGGGGCGGAGAATGGGAAGGGGGCATAGCAAGGGGAAGGTAAGGATTCTGTGCTGTTTCGTTCCTACAGTTTTAACTTCCCAGCAAGTCAGAATTACATCAACAGATGCCATGCTCAACTATGACTGGGGAAACAGGCAGAAATCTATACCATGATGGCAGTAATATTTTAGTGGGGACCACATTAAAGCCTGATATCGGAGGAAACATGAGCAGGATCTTCTGAGCAGATTCCTTTCTCTGGCTGTATGTATGTGCACGGAATCACCAAGAGCTTGGTTCACACATAACTTAGGAAGGGGCTGTGTGTCTAAAAACTGATGTAAGCAAACACAAAGGACATCTTACACTCCAGCCATGGTTGGAAGGAAGAAGTTACTTTTTGAAGAATGCACTGGGCAATCACACTGGCCTCTGTTTTCAGACTGTGTCAGGGATGTGTTCACACTGCGGGGTTGGGGGGCACTTCCTGCAGAATCTAGCACCAATATGTAGATTGGATTTGCCTTGGATCTGAGTCCCTTCTGTCTTTCCTTTTGAGTATATTGAGGTATGTTTTCTTTGGTTTCTCTTTTGACAGATGTGTAATATAAAAAAACAAACTTGTAATATTTACAACATTTTAGACTTCAGTGTCAACTCTTCACATAAGAAATATTAGAACGCTCTCTAAAAATCATGGGAAGGTTATCACTTCCTAGTGTCTGTCATGAAACTGTTTTCGATGCACAGAACAATTAGCCTATTAGCACAGCTATAAGCTTTCTGGTCCAGAATCTTCCCTGTGCTCAGTGGGGAGCCAAATCCTGTTACTGCCATGTCTGTGGTTCGCCAGGCTTCGCAGTACTTGTCCACAAGACGGACCCCATGGGGGTTGGAGCCGTGCCAGACAACCTTCTGGGGCCTAGAAAGGAATTTTATAGTGTTACTTTTTAAATGGCATTTTTAATAACATGAAGTTCTTTATTTCTTTTTATTTTATTTTACAGTGTGTGTGTGTGTGTGTGTGTGTGTGTTTCAGAGCTCAACACTGGATATCTTCTCAACCATTCTCTATCTCATTTTTTGAGGCATGGTCTCTCACTGAACCCAGAGCTTGCCAACTTAGTTAGATTTAATGGCCACCAAACCTCAAGGACCCACCAACTTCTACCACTCAGTGCTGGAGTTACAGATGTGTGCTGCCCCATCTGGCTATTAGACAAATGATGGGGAGCTGAGCTCAGGTCACCATGCCATCACTTGGCCCGCTGAGCCATCACCCTAGTTCCTAAATAGCAATTCTTTGTGGTATATCTTGGTGAGCATGTTAGCGTAAGTGTAGCAAACTGAGACATGTTCCTTCTCATCCACAATTCAATGCCAAATCCTTTCTTTAGCCTTGTGGCTGTTACCTGCTTTCTACTCTGCAGACATAGTCTGTCTGCAGCCATACCTGCTTGCAGTGATCTCCCAATGGCATCCTTAGGTTTTACAAATCTGGGCCATTGTTCCTGAGGTCACTTGTTGGGTAGCCTCTTTCATGGTCAGACTTGTGACTTCTTCACATCTTAGGGGCCCTCTCTTGCAGGACTCTATTTTTGATTCTCACCCTAAAAAATGAACACCTCCTCTCTGTTCTAATTACAAGCTTTCTTCTCTATTTTAAAACTATAAAATTGTCCACATTTATACATAGTCTACTATCTATTGCCCATTGATGCTGGGAGCCCTTAAAGTATAGGGCCGTGTGGGTATACTACTGTGCCTTCCAGACCTGGATTCAGATGTGTTGTAGCATAGGCACTGAGTATTACTGCCTACTGTGTTTTCATCCATGGTCATATGCACAACTGTCCTGTGATACACTTATGACTGAACTCATTTGACAGGCAAGGCCACTGAGGTTCATGGAGTGAAGTGCTTTGCCCAGATCTTATCATGAGCTACTAGACCTGGAGCTTCTGGTTTCAAGGTCATGGCTTTCCCATGGTTCAGCTCCCTGACTCAGCTGCCTCACTGTGGCTTCACACTGGCAGTGTTCCAGGGTAGCTCATAAAGGCATCTCATTGCTAGAACACATCCTAGAATTGCCTGTCATGCTACGTCACAGGGCCTGAGCCTGCACTTACCAGGAAGGATCAGTCATCACATCTCGACCATCAAAGGAGTATATCGGAATGTGTGTATTGAATTGACCTCCATCACCAGAAAATATTGAGTCCCAATTGTTGAAAAGCACTTGGCCCTACAAAGACAAATGACACATTTAGGGGTTGGCTCCTTCTTCACAGTTCAGATGCTACTTCTGGAGTCCCCAGCTCAGAGAGGAAAGTGATTTGAAAAGAGGGAAGGTATGGCTTGGAGCTACCGTTAACTGCATGGGTCACTTGAGGATTGGTGTGCCTGAAGGCAGTGATGACAGGGTTCACCTTTACCTTGAGGTTCACAATCGGAAGGCCGAACCTCTCTGCCTTCCGCACAACTGTGGAGAGATCCTGCAAGTGTGACGACAGAAACGCTCGGAAGGTGGACAGTAGTCCTGCAGCCCTGGCCTGCTGAAAGCACTGGAAATCAGCTCGGATGTCCCCAGCCACTGGTGTGTTCAGAGCAACCAGGTGCAGCTGCAGAGAGTAATACAGTGTGGTTAGCAGCTCCACCTACCGCCTCCTGTTCTGAGGAAGAGACCCACTTCTGGCTGCAAGGTGTGACCCAGGTGCAACTGTCCACACTCAATCTTAGCACTCCAGCCCCTTCCTGCTCTGTGAACAGCCGTTAGGGTGAGAATGTCTTTCTTAAATTTAATAAAAGATGTAAAATTCTCCTCAGCCTGGGGAGCCCTTTGGAGATCTAGTTTGAGTGTGCAGGCCAGGCGCGAACACTCTGGATATGTTCCCAGCCTAGCCATCGGCATGGCTTCTAAGTTGGCTTTGTCCTGGCTCCCATTCCTGACACCTCGTTCATCAGCCCCAAATCAAAGCCATTCTGGAGTTTGGTTGGGTTTGTACATTGGCATCCATTTCCTCCCTCCAGCCCTTTCTGCTGACATTCCGTATGAAATACAGTTCATGGCCTGAGGATGCTCATTCTCCCACTCTCTAGATGCATCTAAGGAGTTACAAGTTGGCGTTGACATCCAAATGAACCTCTACACACACACACACACACACACACACACAGAGAGAGAGAGAGAGAGAGAGAGAGAGAGAGAGAGAGAGAGAGAGAGCGTCACACTCATCTCACACACAAATAGATATAATATTTAAAAAGTAAAAACCAATACACTCCTTTAAAACTTCATTGGTCACTTTACTGACTTCTTGGGCTCATTGAAGGTTTACCTAAATTTACTTCTCTCTCCCCTGAGCATTTTCTTCTCGGCTTTCTAGAATCATTTTGGCTTCATAAATGCTTTGGTCTGTCTTATAAACCTGCCTTCCGGTCATTTGTGTTCCCCAGGCAGCCTTTGACTCCGAGTACTTTGCTTGGCCTTCCTTCTTTGTCTCAGGAGGGTGAAGCTTCTCACTTGCCTCTTGGGTTTCCTCCATCAGCCTCTCTTTGGTTCCGGCCATACAGCTTCTCTTTGGGACTCCTCCGCCCCCATCACAATGGCCACAGCACTGCTGAAGATCTCTAGGCAGGTTTCAGACATTTCTAGTTCTCTCACTCCTACTTTCACTTGAATGTCCTGGAACCACTTCAGACTTGCTCTCTGAACCCAAGGTCTTCTCTGGACATGTCAGCATTCCAGAAAGCACATTTCTGTGCTGTGTGGCTTACGCCTTGCTCTCTGAAGGCCTTAAGCCTTTGACTGTATCTCCTGGCTGTTCTTTATTGGAGTGGAAATGAGTAGTTGATCTAAGATAGACTATGGGGAGTGCTTCTCCCAAGATTCTGAAGTGACTTAGGTGGATTGGGCTCTTCTGCCACAAGGTAAGAGAGTTAGAGCACACGGTAGTGTGGCAACCCTGATCTGTGTGTAAGCTCATGTGTACCATGCCTGCATTAAGGGATAGATGGGGGCAGGAAGAGAAATCCTTATACAAGGGGTCTGTGGAAATAGCAAAATGACTGAGAGCAGAAAAGAGAGTTCCCAGGCTGGCTGTACTTCATGTGATCAAGTTCTATGAAGTCCCTGGAGTGACAGGGATATGATCTTTATTTATACTAGTGAGAGAGTGGGGCTGAGTCTGCAACTCCTTTGTGTCAGATGATGCCTGTTGACCACTGGATCACGCCGGTGAGAATTTGGGCATCACCTCTGTCTCACTCATTCCCATGGCAGCCAGAACCAAACTGGCTTCTCCTGGCTCTTCGTGTCTCTCCAACCAGCCCTCTTCTGCAGCTTACTGCTTTGTATCCCTGCTTCTGCACTTTCCAACCCACTTACACACTCAAACCAAAGTCATTTCAAAGCATCAATCTTACCACATACCCTTGGTCAGCTTTCAACTTATGGGCAGTTCCCATTGCTTGCAGGAAAGAGGCAAACTCCCTATCTCTGGCCCCTGCTCACTACTGCAACCTGATCATTTGCCTTTGCTGTAAAGACTACTCCTCCAGCCAGTTTGAAATGCAGCACAGGAAGGACCCGTGCATGCACACGCATGCACACACACACACATACCACCCTCCCAGGATCCATCTTCCCCTCTGTCCAGAATTCCCACTTTTGTTTTTCCCTGCTTGGCTCACTCTTGAACTCCAGTGTCCTTTAGGTCTGAATCTAGAGGTCACCTCCTTCAGAATGACTTCCTTCGTCTTTCTGGTAACCCCAGCATCTTGGGTTTGTCTCACTCAAAAGCTAAGCACATGGTGATACAACTGTCTATTTTGGGTGTGTGCCCTCCTGGCTAGTTTCAAAGCAGTTGGGTGGTAAGAACTATTTATCAGTTAAGAGCACTGGCTGCTCTAGCAAAGGACCAGGACTGGATTCCCAGCATTCGTATGGTGGCTCACAGTTGTTTGTAACTCCAGTTAGAAGACATGGAATTTCCTCTTCTCACCCTCACAAGCATCAGAGACACTCGCGGTGCACATACAACGATGTAGACAAAACCACTCACATACGTGAAATAAACAAAACAAAACACTAGATACGGAACACAGGGTATCTAGCACTTACAGGCACACACTCATTAACTGCAAAGGAAATGTATGAATTGTACTTACAACAGGCCTCTCGTAATTGGCACTTAAAATGGGGTTCAGTGGAGGCCGTGGCTGGTACGGCTGAGACAAGAAAGGGAAAGGGTAAAGTATGAATACACATTCTCTTCTCCAGAGTACAATGAGGTACAAGGACCCTGGCATGATGCTTTAAAGAGCTGGGCATTGCCTTCAACTGTGACTTACATGGGAGGACTTTTACAGCCAAACAAAAAGTCACCAGGAAAGGAGGAGGTGTCCTCAAGATCTGTTAAGATCCCTGTGCTGGGGAAGCAGGGGACCTCAGCTTAAAAGTCAACATGTTTTCCTCTTTAAAGATTCAGTTTTGTAATCTGAAAAGTGGGGTAATAGTAGTAGCCTCAAAGTGTTGCAACAGCAGATTACACCAGTTGCCTATGCCCGTTTACGTAGTGAGTAAAAGTTAAGGGTTTGCCTGCAGGTGTGGTGGCAACACACCTTTAACCCAAGCGTTCAGGAGGCAGCAGCAGGTGAATCCAGGCTGGCCAGAACTACCAGTGAGATCTTGTCTCAAATAAGTGAAGGAGGAAGAGAAGGAAGGAGGGAGGGATGGAAGGTGGGAGAGAGGGAAGGAAGAAAAGGAAGGAGGGAGGGAGAGGGGGTGGGAGAGAGAAAGGGAGAGAGAAAGAGAGAAGAAGAGAGAGAAGGAGAGAGGGAGGGAGAGAAAGAAGGAGAGAGGGAGGGAGAGAGAGAAGGAGGAAAAGAGGGAGGGAGAAAGAGAGTGAGGGAAGGAGGGACTCTTCTACATGGCTTGTGGGTAAACTGGGAACAAGGGTCTCCAGTGTCCAGCTCTCCTTTCCACTCTGTGGTGATAATGTCCTATTTAGAAATTACTGGGTTTCCACCAAGTACTAAGCCACACAGAACAGGCTTAGAGAGCTTAGTGCAGGGCCCTCCAAGGGGGCAGGAAGCCCAGGGATGGGCGGGGGAGCTACTCACATTGCTGGAAAGTGCTGGTGGTGGAGGACTGTCATCAGGAATGGGGATCAGTTCTCCCAACTGCAAGGGAAGGAAGGTATTGCCAGTGAAACAGCTCCAAGAAAGTGCTTCCACGAACTGGCTCTGATGGGGAGGGTGCTCTTTATGCTGGAGGGGATTTGGAGGGGAGAGGGCTGTATAGGAAGGTTAAGAATTACCTGTAACTTTTTCCAACCATCTCGGACACGAATGAAAAATTCCCCACTGTCCCTCAGGTAGATGAACGTCCCTTCTATGACCAGGTGGGCTTTCTGTAGCATGTCACCCATGTCACTGAGCGCTGTGACCTGTCAGATCATTTAAATTCAAAACTATTACCAAGCAGTGGCAAAATGTGATGCACTCGCCCTTCTATGAATAACCCCTCATTCAAGAAAAAGGTTTATTGCGTTAGGCAATGATACCTTACTAATAACTAAAGTTTGTTTTCAGTGTTTGGCTCAGACCCAGAGCCTGCCCATGCTAGGCAAGTGCTCTACCACTGAGCTACAGCATCAGACTGGCTGTTCTCTTTCTCTCTTTCTCTCTGCGTGTGTATGTGTGTGAGTGAGTATGTGTGTATGTGTGCATGTGTGTGAGTGTATCTGTGTGTATCTGTGTGTGAGTATGTATGTTTGTGTGAGTATGTGTACGAGTGTCTGTGTATGAATATGAGTGTGTGTGTATGTGTGAGTTTGAGTGTGTGTGAATGTGTTTGTGTGTATGTGTTTATGTGCATGAGTGTGTATGTGTTTGTGAATGAGTATGTGAGTATAGAGTATGTGTGAGTATGTGTGAGTTTGAGTGTGTGTGAGTGTGTATGTGTATGAGTTTGAGTGTGTGTGAGTGTGTGTATGTGTGTATAAGTTTGAGTGTGTGTGAATATGAGTGTGTGTATGTGTGTAAGTGAGTGTGTATGAGTTTGTGTGTGTGTGTGTGTGTAGGGAGGTGCCGGGAGTAAACATGGGGTATCTCCTATTATCACTTGCTCTTACTGTGTGAGACAGGGTCACTCATGGAACCCAGCACTGACTGGCTGGCTACACTGTCCATCCAGTCAGCTCTGGTGACTCACTTGCCTCTGCTCCCACTCCTCTAGCACTAAGTTATAACTGTAGTGTACAACTACACATAGCTTTTTTTTGTTTTAAAGTGGATACTGGGGGTCTGACTGGGATTTCCATGCCTGTGCGCCAGGCACTTTATCCACTGATCTGTCTCCTTAGTCCCCAGGATTTTGAGACAACTTTTCACTATGTAGCCAGGACATGCCTCGAACTCATAATCTGTCTACATCAGCCTCCCCGAGTTCTGGGATTTCGGGAGTGTGCTATCACGCTTGGCTAAGGGAGTTCTTCCATGAAATGAAAACATGAATTGCTTTGAACCACAAATCTGAATTATAAAAAAAATGAATAAAAACACAAATGATAATTTCCTGTGAAGATAAAGATGTAGCAACAGAGTCGTCTTTGCTGGGTTTTGGTTTTAGCAAAATCATCAATCTGCTGCTTTCTTTTGCCACTTGCGTTGATTCTAAACACAGCTCTGCAGCAGCTACGCTGGCTAATGGCGTCAGCTCACATTCCTTAGTGACTTTCAAATTCATTTTCATTTGGGATAAGAAATGCAAGCAAGTGGGCAATTATACTTAGCACTTAGTCTTCAGTCTAGCTGGATGGCTGCAATATTAAATATGTGTTTAAAAAAATGGGGACTTGTAGTGTCTCTGTCTCAAAAAGTTGCCTAAAATAAGAATGGCAACCGTTTACCATAGCTAGAAGCAGATTCAGGAAGCTGAAGCTGCAGAAAAAAAATATTCTGAATAGCACCAAGTCTTAAGAAACTACCAGTCGAGCTTCTCATTGTAACTGAAGAAAAAATATTAAAAAAAGAAAAAAAAACAATCTAAGCTTGACAATAATAATATTCATCAAAATGGCATAGGAATTTCCCTTCCCCCTCCCAAAGTAGCCAAACAGCCAAATTTTGTCATCTGCTGGACAGTTCTGTCTTTTCAAAGTCAACCTTTCAAAGAATGAAACCCAGTAACTACCAAAGA
Source organism: Grammomys surdaster (assembly GCF_004785775.1). NCBI lineage: Eukaryota > Metazoa > Chordata > Mammalia > Rodentia > Muridae > Grammomys > Grammomys surdaster. Next base: position 1,934,925 of record NW_021604644.1, read on the forward strand.
GACTCCTAGGACTGCTGGTGTTTGGTCTAGGTCTGGATTGGTTGTAGGTCTGGTGGGGGTGTCTGTCTCTCTGAGCACTGCTAACAATCCAGGCGAGCCACACCCGCTGCACTGCACTGCAGGGCAGTGAATGCACCTGAGCTGTGCTCCAGCTGAACAACTCAAAGCAGGTGTGGCCAGCAAAGTGCCTGTGCATGCTGTTTACACACCTGTGAGAGCTGTTCACACACGTGTGTGTGCTGTTTTTAAAAGTAGAGCACGGTTGAGGTTTTAGTCAATTAAAGGCTCATAGGCTACAACCTCAATGAGTCATTTTGTTTTCTGTAGCTCTTTATTGAACAAGTCACCTGAACAGGAAATAAATGACAATCTAGTATTGGTGGAATGGCATATTTTATTGTCATGGAACTTTATTTATTTAGACATAGGGCCTCTAACTTTTATATTCTGAGGACAACCTTGAATTTCTGATTCTCCTGCCTCTACCTCCTAAGTGTTAGGGCAAGAGGCATGTGCCACCATGCCTGGTTTCATGTGGTGCTGGAGATCAAACCCAGGGCCTCCTGCATGTTAGGAAAACAGTCTACCAACTGAAAAACATCCCAACCCCTGGCAGAGCTCTAATTTGAAAATAAAAGGGATTTCAGGCCCAGTCCCTCCCCATCCCCCTACCAAGACACAGCCAGTGAGCCTCTCTAGTGTAGAGTTGCTACTACAAAAGATACTGACCAAGTTTCTGGATCCAGGGAGTCCTGGCTGTCCTGGAGGGCCAGGTGGGCCGGGAAGGGCCACAGCTGAAACAAGACAAAAGAGAGAAGTGATATAAATCATAGTGTCTGGTACAGGTGTCTCTGTTGACTCCCAGAGGGGTGCTCACAGTTCATTCCATGCTATGGGCTATCCACTGTGCAGATTAAAGCCATACTGACTGGCTTGGGGAGAAGAGATGAAATTGTTCACTATCACCCTGAATGAACTGCGCCCAGTAATTTGTCAAGACTATAAGTAAAAACCATTAGTGGTTAATTGTAAAAGCCAGGTTGAGTCAGATTTTCTGTCACATCCTTGAAAATACCCTGACTCATACATACAACTTTTTCAGGAGACAAAACATGTGACCACCATTTAGAGGAAGTGGGCTCCAAAGAGGAAGAGAAAGGGCTGGGCTGTGGGGTGAGACCAGGTTGGCAGAGACAGGAGCACTGGTCTTGGGACCAGGAAAAGACCAGGTTGCTAATTGCCAGCTGCACACTTCAGGAAGCAGCAGCTCTCAAAAGTTGTTTGCGAGACACCAGCAGACATCCCTTCCACTACAACGTTCTATTGGTATGCTGGTGAGAACCAGCAAAGCTCAGGCTAGGTGTGCACATTGCAAACTGCCCAGGGCTTCTTAGTTCCTGTACTGTCACAAGACCCTTAAAAATCAGCTCAAGGCTGACATACTGATCTCCAGAAAAAATGATAGGGCATGAGTGCCCAACTGAAAAGCCCCTGTCTCAGACAAGCACAGAAGTATTGATTTCCCTTTGTTTTTCTTCTGCCTCTCTAAGCCTATCCCCTTCAGAATCTGCAAAGCTCTTGGCAGGTATAAGGATGTCTCTGTAAATCCTAGAAAATGGATTCATTAATTCTTCAGGCCACTGTAAGCAAATCTTCAGTTCCAATACAGGGCTTCTGTGTCCACACGTAGGTGGTAAGTGGCCTGTGGGTACTGGGTAAGTGGAAGACTTGGATTTTGGTTCCAGTCATGTGTCCCCTAAGCATGAATGACCTTGAACAAGGCTTATATCCTTTCTGAGCCTCAGTATCTGCCTCCTTGGAGTTACAATAACATCCACTTCATCTCCCTTCAGCATCGCTGGGAAGACTATGTAGATAATGTCTATACAAGTATTTTATAAACTGTGACTTGTCATGCATCACAGGAAAGGCAATCTATGCTCAAGGCAGCAAGGTGTCTGGATCCCCTGAAGTGGTGCTTCTGTGAACAACAGATTCTCTGCCTCCTGCATTCACTCTGCCAACCCCCTGTATCTCCTGCACTGCCTATTCATCCAATAAGTCCCTGTAGCTACATCTGGTTTTATCTACCCACCCAGCACCTGTCTTTGCATGATCAAAGTTCTTGTGGGTTTCTCTTGAAGTCATTCCTTTCACAACCACAACCATTTCCTGACTACCATGTTCTCAAGTGGTCCTACCTCCTGACTATAGATAATTGGTCCAAAGTCGACACCTAGCTCAAGATAAGCCAATTGGAATTTTTCCTGGGACTGTCCTATCCCAAGACACTTCAGACTAAAGTCAGCAAAGAAGCCCATGATTTCCAGTTCACAGTGGAAGCACTAAGCTGTCAGCAACCATCTTCCCTTCTGTGCAGAGGGTGTGATCTGTGGAGAGCTAGCATGAAGCTGGTACACAAAGAGAGGTGAAGGATGCCCAGAGCATCCTTAAATGGTCTAATCTTAGGTTCAAGCTGTTCTTGGGTTCTAGTTACTGGTTTACCCATCTCACAAACTGATTGCATAGCCCCTCCTTCCAGCTAGCAATCAACCCTTTCACTCAATCTGATTTGAGCTTTGTTTCTGCTTTCAACCAAGAGAGCCAAGGTCACATTGAGCCAACCTCAAGGCCACCCTCTGTCCCCAATACCCAAGCTCTGTGGGATCCCACCATATGTGTTCTACCACACCCAGCTTATGCCAATGCAATCAGCAAGAAACACCCCTGTGCTGCTACCATATGAAGGAGTGCTTCAGAGTTTTTTTTTAAAAAAGTTTTAGAATATTTACATGAACATAGCATATCTGAGGGATAGGCCCAGAATCATAAACTAAAAATAATTTTATATTTCACTCATTAATTTTGGTATGGTCCTGGGGATTGATCACTTCAATCACTTTGGGGCTTCTGATATGCTGGAGAAACACCTTTGCACCGGCATAAAGCCCAAGCCCTTGATGTTTTCAATAATAATTTTGGACATTAAACAGTTTCAGGGGACAGAGTTTCCATCTGTGGCACCATGTCAGTACTCACACGGTGTTGGGCACCAGAGTACTTCAAACTTGGAGCTTTTGGGGTCTAGGGTTGTTTGGCTTCATTGCTCACCACAGAATGTCCACTGAGTGAACAGTAAGAAAAGCACAGGCCTTAGAGCTATGGGTGCCTAGGCTTTGACTCTGTGCCATTTACTAGCTACAAAATGAAGTTACTAGTCTTCTTCGTGTGTGTGTGTGTGTGTGTGTGTGTGTGTGTGTGTGTGTGTGTGTGTGTTTGCACATGCATACATACCCAGAGTGTGTGGAAGCCAGAGGACAACCTTAGGTGTTAGTCTCTCTCAGATGCCTCCTGCTTTTTTGCTTTTTTGTTTTTAAGACAGGGTCTTTCAATGGCCTGAAGCTGACTGACATGAGCCCCAGGGATCCTTCTGTCTCTACCTCTCTAGCACTGTGATTGTAAGTGTGTGCCACATCTGATTGTTTTGCATAAGTTCTGGGGATCTTGGATCCTCATGCTGGCATATGGAGCTCTTTATGCACTGAATTTCCTCCCCAGGCCTTGCTATTAGTATTCTTGAATTATCAGAAAACTGTAGTAAAATGGTCAGTACATTTCTTGGCACTTGATATTGTTCAGTGATTGGATAACTCACTTTTGTATTTGTGCCTTAGAAGTTCCAAGGGCTGAATGGAATTCTACACCAAGAGTGACTATTAATACTGGTCTTTTAGCCACTGTGCTAAGTAGTTTTATGTCAACCTGACAGTTAAGTCATCTGAGAGAAAGGAAACTCAATTGAGAAAATGCTTCCACAAGACCAGACTGGTCACAAGCCCATAGGATATTTTCTTAATGTGACTAATGTGGAAGGGCTGGGCCCAGCCCATTGTGGGTCATTCCAAACCTGGCTTGGGTGCTATAAAAAGCAGGCTGAACAAGCCATGAGGAGCAAGCCAGTAAACAGCACCCCTCTGTGAGCTCTGCATCAGCTCCTGTCTCCAGGATTCTGACCCACTTTGAGTTCCTGACCTGACTTCCTTCAGTGATGAGCAGCAGCATGGCAGTGTAAGTCAAATGGACCTTTCCTTCCCAACTTGCTTTGGTCATAGTGTTTCATCACAGCACTAGTAACACTAACTAGGACAGGCAGATTTTTAAGGCATTGACAAAACAGCCAAGAAGGTTCTAGAATATGTGGAAAGATGCTCAAAGCTATTACTCACTAGGAAAACCCAGAAAACCATAGTGAGCTAGCATATCACAGCCATCAGGACTGAGCCAGTATAACCACAAGTGCTGGCGAAGATGACTTGTGAGTACCTTCAACATTACTGGATTGTACCCTTGAAGTAGGTGTCTGTTATAATATCTGAACTGTATCCATTTTAAAGAAGTAAAGACAGTAGGCTCCATCCAGCATACAGCCCTCTATCAAACAAAGAGACTCCAACATGCCACCCAGGTGTGCCACCCTGAGCCCGAAGGCAGAGGCAGCAGGAAGAGGCATCACACAGTACTAACCTGCACCCAGAATGGCAGGAGGTCCTGGTGGCCCAGGGGGTCCCGGTGGTCCAGGAACACCAGGTCTCCCAAAGCCAGGTGGCCCAGGCAAACCTGGAATTCCTGGGGGTCCCTGAGGCCCCACAACAGCCTCTCCTTTCTGTCCCTGTTGAGGCAAGCACATAGTTATGGAGAAATTACTCCTCTTAGAATGTTTGTAAAATCTAGTAATTCCAGGTGGTGTCAGTCCCAGCAAGCATCAGCCTAGGTATGGAATCCAAAGACACCAGCAAGCCCAGGCTTCCAGAGGGCCCTGGAGATCTAGTCTGGCCTTCCCACTCCACACAAGGAAGAACTGAGTCCAGAGAGTGGAGAGGACTTGCCTCAAGCCGCAGTCAAGTTAGGTCAAAAACCTGGGACAAACCTTGATCTTCTCTCCTGGCTGCCTAACTCTCTTCCCATCTCCTGTAGACAAACTCTACAGGCTTGGCCTTCAGTCAAACATCAGAAGAATCAAGAGTCCTTGTAAAGACATTGCCAGAATCTTCCGTTCATCCTCTGAGATAACTCCTCACTATTGACAGCTCTGGTCACAGAGTGAACTTGCCACAGTGTACATGGCTGGTACCTGCTCACTCACTGCACACAGCCTGGGCGGCTCTAAAGGCTGAGTTAACCTCCCAGCAACCAATGACACACAGGAGAGCCTGCTCATCCCAAAGTCTGGCCTCCAGCATGTACAACAGTGACTTCAACTCTAGAATCACCTACTCATGTTGGGGGTGGGGCACAGGAAAAGCCACGGGTCCCCAGGGAGTCACTACTCACAACCAGGCCTGGGTGTCCTGGTAGGCCTGGAGGCCCTGATACAAAGAGGTTGTTGCTGGATTCCCCTCTTAATGCAGCATCTCCGTTCTCCCCCTGGAAGAGAAACCATGGAAGGTTGCAGTAAGCCTGGCCTGAACTCTTTCTCACAGAAACTCAAGAAACCGAGGCACAGGCTGTTATAGTTTTAGTAGCACTTGGGGGGAGGGTTGCTGATGTTGGAAACACCATCCCTGAACACTTATGTGGCTGACACTGAGAAGTAAAGTTTATAGGTTGTAGGAGCAGCTTGTAATCGAGGGGGCAGCTTTGCTATAAAAGTAGGCCGTCCTCTGGCATACTTGGTCTGTCTTGCCGTGTGATTCCTGCATAGCCTTGCGACTCTGCAGAATCCAAACCAGTATAGTTGCCAGACTTCCAGAACTGTGTGCTGGAGAAACCATTATTCTTTCCGAGTTATCCAGTCTGTGGTATTCAGTTACAGCAACAGCAAACAGACTAGGATAATAGACCAGATGTTTAATAACGAACATTCACCTTCAAGCTGTTGAGAAAATGTCTCAGGTAAGCTGGATCGACTGGAGGGCCTGCAGAAGAAATGCTTTGTAAGTTCACCAACTTAATAGCAGAGAATTCAAAGAGTTTCCAGGTTAGTAACCATGGTTTTCACCGTAGTAAAAGTGACACTGTGTTGGTTTACTAGGGTTGACACTAGGCTTGGAAGCATCTCCAGACCTAATCATGGCCCCACTACCCAGGGACTGTAGGATCCTGGGCAAGCCCCTGATTTTCTGCCATATTTCACATAGGAATGATAGAAAGTCAGCCCCCACCCCATCCCCAGGCTGTAGTTCTGTGGCTGGAAGCCAGGGTTCTGAGTATACTGGGCAAGTACTCTACCTTCAGCCCTAGCCCCTGCTCTTTCCACAGTGTCCTGCTTTGGATGTGTCAGGCCTGTAACTGATTCTCACTAGAACCCTCTGATTGTGGGCAGGATGGCCGTGTAGTTAGTCTGACTCGGCAAGGCCTGGAGCAGGGGCATGCATACCTGGTGGTCCTTGAGCTCCTTGGTCCCCCTTTTCTCCTTTTGAGCCAGGAAGACCCCAGGACCCTTTCTCTCCTTTAACACCTGTTACCAAACACACACAAACAGTTAAGGAAAAGGAAAAACAGTTTGTGAAAAAATCAGCTTTTTGAACTAACCCCTTTAGCAAAATCCAACAGAGCAGAAGGCCCCTAAGAAGCCAGCAGATAGAGAGTGGGAGGATCTAAATCCCTGCCTCAGACAGGTCTCCAGATCTTGACACAGTTCAGTAATGCAGGGTTGTCCCAGAGAAGAGGGACTAAGGACTGAGCCCAGCAGGGGGTGTTGTGATCAAGCAGGGGCTAGCTTCTCACTCACTTGGGACAGTTTGTGAATGAAGACTGAGACCCAATCCCACTCAAGTCTCTAGTCCCATGTTCCCTAGGCCTGTGCAGCCTGGTGTCTTGAGGAGCAGATGAACCTCCCATGGGTGATGATACAGTGCAGCTAAGGGGGCCGAATCATCCACTCACACAGCTGGCTGATGGAATGAACATGCACTGTGCATCACCTGCCTCAGCAATGAGTCTGAGGAGCTGGCCTTCCTTGACCGCCGTTTTTTTCTACTCCTCATAAGAGAAACACATGTGACAGAGGCTTAAAGGAAAACAGTGTTTAGGGAGGGAAGGCCTCTTTCCTTTCCCCTTGATGGGAGCTAAAAGTGGATGTGAGACCTCCAAATTCATGACCCCTAAAAAGAGTAGTAGATAAATCTTCCAATGTTCTCTAGATTAGAGCTAGTATCATAAGGTTTGTAGGCACAGGCTTACTCAATGTAGGAGAAGCACCAAGAGCACCAGAGGTGTGATGGAGCCCACTAGGGAGCAACAGGGAACTACAACCATATGGGCCTGGTTCCACTGATGCTGGGAAGCCACTGAGACTAAGGGCATAGGCAGAAATTTGTGGGTTCCCACTGAGGCCACAGCCATCAATTCAGGATAAGCTAGGGAATAGGGCAACCATAGGTGTTCCCCTGAGATGCAGTAGTAACACCTAGACATGTTTATAGAATACCACCTCTCACCAGGGCAAACACATCCAAGAAGTTCTGTTCCTGCCCCTCCTCCCAAGGGAGCCTCAAAGGACAGGGAGCAACTGAAGATCTGCGAACCAAGCTTTCCCTTCCTACCCAAGGACTACCACCACTGCCACCAGCTAATATAAATCATAATATATGTCCTGATATGAATTATAAATTAGCCAAAGGCAATCATGCCTCTAATCCCAGCTGTCAAGTGGCAGAGGTGGATGGATCTCTATGAGTTCAAGGCCCCTGGTCTACATGAGTTTCAGGCCAGCAAGAGCTACATAGAGAGATCTTATTGCAAGTGACAACAAAATCCCAAAAAACTAAGGTTCACCTGGCACCAAGGAGAAAGGGGCCTTGGTGCAGGTCTGAGCACCAAGTTAGAACATGACCTGGACTTGATGGCCAAAATGACCTGACCACAAAAAAAAAAAAAAAAAAAAAAAAAAAAAAAACAGAAGACACCACTAGAGAGACTTCTACCCAGCAGATCAGGTGACTTGGCCAAGCTGCAGGGGATTGCAGATAAAGACTTTCCCTTGTTTATGTTGTTTCAATTCTCCAATCAAAAGCCACACATTGTGTGACTAGGTCTGGAGGTTAACAAGGATTAGAGTGACTGCTTTCTTACAGGCCTGTCTCTCTCTGGTGTGCTCTTGAGAGGCTGAGCATGCTAACATTTACTAACCCCTCTCACCCTCTCCACCCGCACCTACACACACACACACACACACACACACACACACACACACTGAACAAGGTTTCTCACAAGCTCCACCAGGAGGCTAGGACCATGCAGGCTCCAATGGAGTGATGTGGGACAGATGCTGACCTTGAACTTACGATCCCCTTACTTCAGCCTCTTGAGTACTAGGATTATAAGGATGCATCACCGTGTCTTGCTTTACCCTCTCCTCACAGCACTGAGAATCAAACCTAAGGACTCACACATGCTAGGGGAGTGCTCTGCCGTGGGATTGCTACACCCTGGCCTAGAGTCCTGCATTTCAAACATGCTTCCCCGAGATGTTTACATGGATACACTAAGGCAAAGGTCTCTCTCTCTCTCTCTCTCTCTCTCTCTCTCTCTCTCTCTCTCTCTTTCTCTTTCTCTCTCTCTGTGTGTGTGTGTGTGTTTGTGTGTGTGTGTATGAGCATGTATGTGCTTGTGTATGAGTGTATGTCTGTGTGCATGTCTGTGTGTGTGTGAGTGTACGCAGGTGCAATACCCATGTATTTTACATACATGTGTGTGAAGACCAGAGAATGCCCTTGGCTGCTGTCATTCCTCCAGTGTTGTCCACCAAGCCCAGTTATTGTTGTTGTTGTTGTTATTATTATTTTAAATGTGGGTTCTAGGGATTGAAGTCAGAACCTCAGGCCTTGCCTTTACTTGCTGAGCAGTGCTTTCTGTCCTATAACTAGTTTTAATGGTTCCTGTCACTTGAACTATTTTAAGGACTGAGGAGGCAGGAACAGTGTGGGACAGCACCAAGCAGGCATCCATGACTGTCTTATGAACAGATTAGCAAAGGAATGAACAGTGTTTCCTGCTACCCGGGATACACACAGGTACACAAGGAAACCAGACAGAGGTGTGTCCCAGAGCTCTGCTGGCGCCCCTCTTCCATGTCCAGTCATCCCTTCCTGACCATCTCATCTGTGGCCAGCACTAGACACACATAAACATCTTGAGGCACTAGGTCAGGAATGTCCCTGAGAAACAGTGAAGAAAAGAGTATATACCATGGAAAGTGATAAGCTCTGGGTCGCCAGGATGAGCAGTACCAACCTGGGGAGAGAGAAAGACCCAGTCAGACATGAGAAACCCTGCCCCAGCATTTGTCTGGGCAGTCACAGTCCTGGGGACATATTGCAGAGGATGAAATGACACAGCGCCAGGCTTCTATTTGGCTTTAGAGTCCCAACCTCCCCAGCATCCTCAACACAGACTTCTCAGGCCTTCATTTGGGAATCCCATAGTGTAGCTGGCTTCAAGCACATAGCATTGAGATTTCCGGCCAAAAATCTCAGCAAAAGAGAAACACAAGGCTTTCAGACCACGTTCGTGAGTGCAGCCAATGCTGATTATCTTGGCCTCCTTTTTTATCAATTAGGATTGGCTCACATGTGAGGCCAAGTGTCCGAGCCAGCTCTGAGCCAGTTCTGAAGCTGGGCCAGTCGTCTGCTTTGCTACCGAGTGTAATCAGAGACAGGCATAAGGCACAGGTAATGGCAGCAGTGTCAGTGATCAATAGAGTGACCACTGACAACAGGGCTGTCAACAGATTGGAGGGGCTTTATGGATTTTCATTAGGTGACAGGAGTCTGGAATCCAAGCAGTTCTGTATAACACTGTTCAACTGTCTTAGCTTCATTTCTTGTTACTGTGATAGGAAACCCTAGCTAAAGCAACTTATGGGAGAAAGGGTTTATTTGGTTTACAACTCCAGGTTACAGTCCATCACTGCTCTGATGCCAAGGCAGCATTGCAAGGAGTCAGCTAGTCACATTAAATCCAAGAGCTGAGAGCAATGAATTAACGGATGCATGTGAAGTCTCAGCTCGCTTTCTCCACTCTGAAACAGCTTAGAACCTCTTGCCTAAGGTATGGTGCCACTCATAGTGGGCACGTTTTCTGTCTCAGTTTAGGTAATATAGATAATCCCAGGCCAACATGATCTAGACAGTTCCTCATCAAGACTCTCTTCTTGGGAAATTCTTGATTGTCCTGTGTCAACAATTAAAGGTAATGGTCCCACTCTGCCTCCATCTTACCCCAGATGATGCTCCACCTAGATCTGGAATCTCTCTGTGCTTATAGGTGGGGGATTGCAAGCTGCTTATGTATGGGTCATCATGAAAAGATATTGGGAAGAGGAAAGAATTTTCCAGAAAAAAAAACCAACTAAGTTTGACCATTTCAAGTGATTAAGCAAGGTGGTGGGGTTATAAACTGTCATGATGTTAAACTGCTGGGACAGGAAGGTGTTTGCAAAGTGCTGGGTATGTTTCTGTTTGATAATGTCTACGTTGAGGGCCAGGTGGGAAACACCCCATGCCTCCAAATCCCATGGTGTCCCGGCATGCCACAGGAAATTAAAACAAGACAAAACTCACTCCAAACACTTGAGTCTGGCAACTGCCCCACCATGCCTTGAGTGGAGATACTGCATAGGGTTCCATTATAGGTCGTGTAACTGCAGTATCCTCCCCACAACAGTCTAAAGTTTGTGGTGTCCTGTCTCATACTTGGTGTGTTGAGATTGTTTGTGGGAGGTAGTCATGAGGCGGGGCTCTGTGTTGGGAGGAGGGACCTTCAGCACTCATAAACAGTGGGACCAAGTCAGCCTACTGGCCTTGTAGGAGGAGATGCACAGCTTTCTTGGAGTATCTCCAGAACCTGCATTTGCACCAGATGCTTCCCTACAGCTAATCTGTATAAACATGCCCTTGGTGCTGCTGTTGGGCTTACTCGGGGCTTCAGCACTGTACCCGGGGGATCCCATGCTCTGCCTTCCAGGCTAGTATGTTTGGACCGTGGGATGCCCATGTGAATGCCTCAAAGGTCAGATTTGGACATAGGCCTAGGCCAACACACAGCCAGCCGGCCTGCATCAGTTAGAAGCATCAGAGACCAGCAGCATTCCCATTCCCACAGGAATCAGTGTAAGCCCACTTCAAAGAATGTTTTGAAATGATCGTTTGCAAACTCCAGAAAGCAGAGACCACGTCTGTCTAGGTCCTTCCCGTGTCCCCCGGGGCCCAATAGAGTCCTTGGCACTGGTGAGAGCTCAGTAAATATTTACTGAAAGAATGAGAGAATGATTACGCACAGATCCATGACTCATGCCTGTCCCCGTGTTTCCTCACAGAAATAAATGTCTCTCTATGATACTGGCAAAATCCTACAGACAGTACTGCCAACTGCCTGGGGGGCTGGGCAAGGGATCACACTCCCTGCACCTGCTTCCTGGTCACCAGGAGATCTGAGCTGTGGTCCCAGCTGCCCCAAGCTCCGTGACCTTGGGCTAACCAAAGAGCTTCTGTGGGTAGCTGTCTTCCCGTGATAAAGGGGAGAGATAACACTTGCTTCTTGGGGTGGTGTGGTGAGCAGTAACCCAATCCCCATGAAGGATGGAACTGAGTAGCTACGAATTTTAACCCCAAGTTCCCAGCCCAGAGACCATGAATTGGCACCACTTCTTTTGGTTAAGAGGGAGTCTATTTTGCAATTTTATGCTCCTCCTGCCCGTGAGGCCAAATGTGGTTTCACTAACAGACGATTACTGTACCAACCATATTAAAATAAGCCAGTGTACGGATATTTCATTACCAGGGTCTATTATCTAGAAACTTCTAGATCTTTAAGGGTCTCTATATGGATAGAAGATACCAGAGAAGACATACAGGGATGGGAAGTGCCCAAGGCAAGACTGATCTGTTTCTACAAGTTGGCACTGGTACTACTGTTGAAGACATGCATGCATGTTACTTACTGGTGTTTTGCAGTGTGGCCGGGGAGGTATGGGAAAAACAGCCTGTGGGAAGAGAGAATGAGGGGTGAAGCCATCAGGAGACCTAGCTCCAGCTGAGGCCAACCTGGTGCTTGTTGCAGGGTCCTCAGGAAAGCCTCCCTCGGCCCCATCCTAACTTACGCCTTTGATGTTAACCACAGCTCCAGGGGGTCCTGGGGGTCCTGGGGGTCCAGGTCGACCAGGTGGACCCTGAAGGGGAAAAGGAAAAGCTGCTACTGAGTTTGAAGATGTGAGAGGCATCTGCAGCCTTTGGTATACACTCTGGGCTGGAAGCTGGGAGGGAGGAGCTTCTGAAGACAATCGGCTTCTGCTTCAGATCTGCCTCGGATATGCCTGCCCGTCTACAGAGTACTCCCACATCTGGGCCATACTGCAAAGGGTTGGTAGAACAGCTATCACATCCTGGTTGATAACCACAAATAATGAGGCCCAAAGAGGGGTTACAACCTGCTCAAAGCCACACAGCAGCTTACAGAGAACTAAAACCGGATCCCAGATTCTGGTTACCAGAGCAATGCTTGATTAAGATCTACATTCCTGGGCCTGTGTGCAAGACTGAGACGGGACACAGGATGCTCAGATCCCTTTCTCCTTCCTTCTCCTTTCTGTCCAGTGTCTACGTTGGAGACACTGACACTCTTCAGCATGGGAATGATCTAGGTGGTACGGGACCCTCCTGAGAGTGAAATGGGGGGCAGAGCTGAGTGTGAGGACCTCTGGGAGTAATGGAGGAAGAAAGAAAGCTCCCCTGAACATGTATTCTGCAGGCCCCACTCACTGAACTTCATGGTACTGGACCCTCTCTCACAGAATCTCATCTGCACTGCAGCCTTAGGGCACAAGACATGAAGTGGCTGGAGTACTCACAGGCAGCATGACCCCTCGATCTCCTTTGGCACCCTTGAGGCCATTCAGTCCTGGGCGACCCTGAGATGTATACAAGAAACCTTAGTGAGCTCTTGCTGTGGGCCAGCCTGGGCACCACATGTCCCATCTTTAGTCTGGGGAACACTGATACCTACAGGTCGTCCTGGGAGGCCAAATTCTCCTTTGTGTCCTGGTGGTCCTTTGGGTCCCTAGAAGCAAAACAAGCACCAGGCTAACAAATGCCAGAAACTCAAGAGTCCAGAGATATGGGGATGCTGGGCATGTTCTTGAAGAGAGAGCAGCAGGGATGGGATGAAGGAACATTAGCAGTGGTCCTGGAGTACCCACCTGCCTGGTTCCTGGTCTCTCGCCTCTCCTCAGCTAGAAGCATTTACTCAGACCTTTAGATCTCCCGACTTTTCTGAAGGCTATGCACCCAGGACCCAACACCTCAGTCAGAACAAAGGAAATAGCAAGAAGCCAGCAGCTTCATGCCTCACGCCCAAGGTACCCACATACTAGGCTGGCTCAGGTCATGGTCATTCATTGCAGGGTTCCCATGTCCTCTATTCTGAATCAGCCCTGCTTCTCCCTGTACGAGTTTGCCCAAGAACCGGCTGAAGGATATAGTTTCTGCCCCGCCCCCACACATCTTGAAGCCCAGCCTCAGCACAGTGCCTCAGTCCTCCTGCAGAGTCCCTGACCCATGATCCCTACTTCAGTGATGGTTTTCTGGGTCCACATCTTGAGTCACTGCCCTGATCCAAGCTCCTGGTAGGAATCATCTTGTCTACTGGAGCCTGAGGAATGGTAGCTATAATTATGTCCAGGGCCTCAAGCTCCTCTGACTACTACCATTACCATAGATAGCCTGTCCTAAAAGATGCATTAAGACAGGCCAGCATGAAAAATCTCTGATATATATTACTCTTAGGGAAGAAAAAAGCAAAAATAGAGGGAGTTTCCAGGGCATGGGCGGGCTACTTGGTAGGTGGTTCTCTGGAACATTTCCCGTGTGTGCATGCATGTACATGGAGTGTCCTGGATCTCATAAAAGTGCAGATCAAGAGTGTCCGAGTTGGTAGGCTCGAGCTCCCAGGTGACACTGGGGATGCTGATCCACAGACCACACTTTGAGTAACAAGCCTTAGCATATTTGTAAAAGAGTCGTCGTAAGCTACACTGGTCTCTAGGGCCATAGTTAGCCCAGATGGAAGCATTATGCAAATTAAAAGGTGCCCTTATTGCCTGTGTTTGGCAAGCTGTGCACAAGCTGGCCTTCAGTGGGATACCCGCCATAGCCATCTGGAGCCTCCTGCTGGCCCCACTACTAACTGTTTGCATTTCCCATAGAACTGGAGGTTACTGAGTGGTTAACCAGTTGGGAACAAGACTCTCCCATCTGCCTTCGATCTCAGCCCATGTACTCTATATTCAGTCTTTTCTGCCTGACTTCAGGGACCCAAAAGCCTCAGAGGGTTTTCTGAAGGATGTGCTTGGAACACATAGCCATTCATACAAGTGCAAACCTTTCTCCCCAGGTCTGAGGTCCAGCCTCAGTCAAACAGATGCCCTGTGTACTCTGACAGTCCATCGTGCTTCAATAGATAGATAGATAGATAGATAGATAGATAGATAGATAGATAGATGGCAGCTTATCTTTTGGAGGTTGTGTGGAGGGGTGGAGGTGGGGGAGGGAGCCCCACCAGATACAGGGCATGCCAGGTTGGCCTCAAGTCTCCCACTTTATTACACGTTACGTATCTTCTTTGAACCCTGTTTCCTTGTCTATAGACTTTGGGGGGTGTCATGAGATCACAACAGAGGGGTGTGAGGCTGAAAAGAGATGTCCCTTAGGAAGCTTACACAGTGCCTGACCCTCAGCGGCGAGCCACACCTGATCTTTCTTCATTTGAGGTGGGGTGTGTGAGTATGGATGCACCACAGGGAAGTTTAGGGTTCACACTTGGGAGAAAGAACTCAGAAGTGTTCAAAAGTCTGAGTGTGCTACCTGTTTCTAAAAGAGCAAAGTCAAAGAGCAAAGGTAAAGAGCTTGTGTTACTAACTAGCATGAATCCAGTCCATTGCTCATACAGATGGGCAGAAAGAGGCCCAGAAAGCAAGAGGAGGGCGTTCCCCACTCCCACAAAGCAATAACACGGCAGACCCAGGATCGTGTGAGGTTCCCAGTGGGGCTCCCTGGCATCTGTCAGTTCTCACCAGTTCTACTCTGCTTCCTGGACACACAGCTACACTACACATCCAAGGCTCCCCATGAATCTGAGTTCTGACCAGTGGAATGTGCTCGAAGTGAGGATCATTGCCCTTTATAGCCTCTTCTATTCTCTTCTGTCTTAGACTTCCAACTAGACAATTCTTGTGACTTTGGATCCAAAAGATGCTGGAGTCACGGCTTGGAGGGGGGAGGTCCAGGAGGAAGTAGCCACAGTGGGTTATGCAAGAATGAGAAATGGGACGCTCCTATGGTCAACCAGTGCTGGTTGTTTATTGTTGTTTAGATTTATTTATTATTATACGTAAGAGTGTTTTGCCTGCACGTATGTATGTGTACTATGTCAATGCCTCATGCCCACCAAAGCTAGAAGAGGGTGCCAGGTCCCCAGGAACTCGAGTTATAGATAGCTAATTCATCCTGTGGGTATTGGGAACTGAACCTGGGTCCTCTGCAAGAACAGCAGGTGCTCTTAACCACTGAACCATCTCTCTTCCCTCCATCCCTGTTTTGTTTGTTTTTTAAAGTCTTAGGTAGGCCTGGCAACCACTAAGAAGTCTGTGTCCCTGTAGCTTGCCTCCCACACATGCTCTGCCACCTGTCATTGTATCACCTTTTATATTTTCACAAGTAGAATAACTCAATCTAAGTGAGCCAAAGCATGGCAAATGTTTGAACCACTGTCCCAACCCAGTGGAGAGACACCCAGCTTACCATGGGTCCTGGTGCTCCATGAACTCCAGGTTCACCCTAAAATAGGAGACAGGCACTTGTCACTCAGAAAACACTGCTTAAGAAGCAACCAAAGATGGCAAGCCAAAGCACATGTATACCCTCAGAGTGTGCTGACAGAATTACCTTTCTCCCCTTCACCATTTCCAGAGGGATGTCCCCAGTCAAGATGGCTCCAGGCTCTCCCTTCTCGCCCTACAATGCAGAGAATATTTTAAGGTCCAGCCTCCTCCTGCCGCCTTGTTTGAGAGGTCATGCTTGAGAGCTCTCCATCCTGCTGCCATGGCTTCTGCCCTTCAGACCACCCCTCCAGCCCCGCCACTCCAGCAAAGCCTTCTTGCTAAAGGATTACAAAAGCCTCTTGCATGGCAGAATGTTTTCTGAGATCTTTCTTCCAAGTGTTGTCCGAGTTAACTATGTTCAAGTGCACCTTCAAGGGCACTAAACAAGGATAGCTCTGTATACTCTCATCCTCAGACCCCAGGATCCTGCCCCAGCATGGTCATCTACTTCTTGCCATAGGATGTCCTTCCAGGGTGTCCTGGACATCTAGCTCCTGACAAATCTGATAGCTTGTTTTCCTAATGACTCGAGATTTGCCCCTACCAAGAATCCTCACTCTTGTTTAAATAGCTGAAACTGGGAGAGACAAAGCTATACGTATGGTGTATACGCTCTCAACACAAGAGCCACCTGTCTTGATGTGCAGCTGTCCTCCATTCTCCAAGCCTCTGCGTGAACAGCTTATTGGTTAGGCAGAGCTCTCCGAAATGCTGGGAAAGAGATAATGGGAGACTAGGGTGGAAGGATGCAGGATACTGTTCTTAAATCCTGTCCTCAATGGGCTCATCCACTATCCTGAGCGTTCCAGAAAGACATGCATGCAGAAAAGAAGGCCATGTGGAGAAACAAGCATCCTTCTATGCCTCAGCACTAGCCCTTGGCAACTGGGCTGGCAACCTCCTTTCCACAGTTGGAAGTGGCCAAATAGGGCACCAGAGTGAGCAGGGAAGTCTCTCTCCATCCCCCAAAGCCCACAGCTGACATGTGAGTCTTACCACTTCATTGGCGAGGAAAGGCAGTCCTGAGCAGCAGGAAGAGGCAAGCACAAAAGCATTAGAGGCAGAGCGGCAGGAAATGCAGTTGCTGTAAGAGCTGGGGCGAGCTAACTGGTGTCTGTCCCAGACATTTAAAGTGACAGAGAATCAGCAGCAGGAGTAGCCTCTGGGATCTAGAGTCTTAGGTCTACCTACTTGGCCACATAGAAAAAGGAATGTGGGAAGCAAGAACTGCCAAAGTCAACTCAGTCCTACCCCTTCTCTGCAAGCCCACCATAGGGACCCAGACATCACCACTCTCCCATGCTTCCAAACTTTGCCCAACACACTGAGCTCTCTGCTTCCTAGTGTTGGAAACCAGGTCTCTGGGGCCTCTCTCCTTGACCTGGGGGCACTGTGGCACATGGGAAAGAAAGCCCAGAGAAACTTCCAAGCCTCACTCCTCTCAAAGATGCTCCTTTAGACTCCCCAGGGAGGTGTAGCCACACCCATGTGTAGCCTCTGAAACTGGAGTGGGGAGAACTCTGCCCATCTGCAGTGCTTTCCTGTTTTTGTCTTCCTATTATACTTGGTATAAGAAGCAGCCAGAATCCTTAGGGGATCAAAAGATGAGAGAGGGGTAGCCACACAACAGAGAAGGGAATGCATGAGTGTAAGCCAGTGTCTTTGCTGTCTTCTTATGGTTGTTCCTGTCTTCCTCAGCTATGAAAAATTACTCGGAAGCTGATTGTAAGAGGTCGTGTAGGGGTACAAAGGCTCTCAACCCTGAGCTTCTCCAGAAGTCCCCTGTATGACATCTACTCTAACTACACAATGCCCCAACGTACAATCACCAAATATTAGAATTCATTTCATTCACTGATTTTCACACTCTTCCAGCCAGCAATTGTCATTTGTGGTCCAGACTCTGTACTCATCCCAGAGTTCCAGAAAAGTCTGTCGTCAGGAAGCACAAGTGATAGCCAGGGGACAGGATGGATCAACGTGTGAGAACAGCATTCTAGGGGGCATTGAGCCATTCTCTCTTCAGATGGGGGAAGGGTAGAATCAACAGTGCCCTTCTGTGTGAGATCAGAGAAGTCATCAGCTAGAAGGTGTCTGCAAAAAGGCACAGCATTTCTTCAGGATGATAAAAAACCTTTCATGGGCTGGAGAGATGGCTCAGAGGTTAAGAGCACAGGGTTGCTCTTCCAGAGGACTGGAGTTCAAGTCCCAGCACCCAGATGGCCCCTAACAACCTTCATTATCTTCAGTTTCAAGGGATTTGATGCCCTTTGATGGCCTCAACAATCACTGCATGCATGTGGTATACAGAGTTACAAGCAGGCCAAACACTCACACATATAAAAAATAAGACAGAATAGATTTTAATTAAAGAAAGCATCCTGGTATTAGAGAGTAGTGATGATTGGGAATCTTTTAAATGTCACCAAATTGCACTGTAGGGACTGTGTCTCCAAACAGAAAGTTGGCCAAATAGGAATGGCCAGCAAATTCCAAGCACATCCCCATCTGGGCCCCTACCTGTTCTCCTTTTAGACCTGGAAATCCAGGCACGCCGGTGTCACCTTTTGGTCCTCTAGGGCCCTGCAAAGAATCATTGAAAGTTTATGTGTTATGGTTAAAAGTGTTTTCCTCAAACAGAAAAACACCTCTGTCTGTCTCTCTCTATCTCTCTGTCTTGTCTGTCTCTGTGTCCTTATCTCTGTCTCTCCCCTGACCCTCTCTCAGAACAAGCTCTTAATGAGCAGGCAGAAATCACGATTAGTTCTGATCTTTTGCTAACTGTAAAAAGGCAAGAAACTGTGGGCAGAAGGCAAACCTGGGTGTTGGAGGCCTGGAGAGCCTGCACTGCTGTGGAGGATGCCCCAGTGAGGCATCTCAGGGAGCTGGCTAGGGAACCACTCCTAGGAGGACTGTACTTTTCCTTCCCAGGCCATTGGGGTTAGGGGTGGCTCGGTCAGCTATCCTATCCTCGGACAGATCTATTTCTTCTGTCCTTTTCTTTTGGATCCTGTCCAGAGCTAAGGATGCTTGTAAAGTCCCTAACCAAAGATTTGGCTTCCTTGTTCTTTTTCTAAAGCCCTGTCCCCACAGGGTGTTCTCCTGCCACCAGATGGCTGATCTCCATGTTTATCTTCTCCTTCCTCGTCCTCCAGGCAGCTGTGAGATTTTCAGCTTGCCTACCCTGGGTTTTCCTTCTAAATGTCCTTGTGCCTCCACTTGAGTATGTTCTTTATTCTTTTATTAATGAAAGTGGGAACCCCATAAGAAGACCCTGATTCCCATGGCATAGGATAGATCTGCTGCTGGAACTGCCCAAGACTCCCAGTAACACTCCTTTCCTGCCTTTTAATTCTTTGGTAGAGTAACTGAGCCTGTTCCTGCTCTCGTAGACAGCATTAACTCCTTTGAATGCTAGCTTCCTCCAGGCGGGCAGATCTGGATCTGCTTTTACCTGGTCCCCCTGGGCTGACTCACTCACAGCTGCCCTGGACATCCTCTACCTGCTGGCTCAACATCCACCTGACAAGATGAGACCCAGCATCCTAGTCTGCCATTAATCTTGGCTGGGACTCACACTACGTCTCCTGCACCATGGAGGTGACTCTGTTCCCTTGACCTTGCACCAGACCTGTTGCTGCTGCACCAAAGCTTGTGCCCCCCACCCCTTGCTGGGTTGCCCGGCACCCTATGCAGAGCCAAATCCTACGCTCCACCCAGAGTTCATGATCCTCAACTCCAGCAGGCACAGAACATTTGTGACAGTGTCTTGCCCACTCACAGTGTCCACTGCCCCAAGGCAATTTATTGCTTTATTGCTATTTAGCAGGATAGGCGAAAGGGTATGTTATCCATTACAGTAGCATCCTGAAAATATTATTATTTTATTATTATTGTGTTATTGTTATTGTTTAGCAGTTTAGCAGTGAACTTTTTGTTCATCTTTCTTTTTCAAATAATTTTAAGTAAAGGACAATTAGGCCAAATCTGTCAGATGAAGACTCACATCTGGGGTATGCGGCCTTGCTCCTGTTCATGCGGCCTCCTAACTCCCTGTAGTGGCCCCCTCAGAGCACACAATCATTCTCGTGGAAGAACGCATGTTGGAATGTTCCAGAATGTGCCCTCAGACTTGAAGCAGCCACCTTGGGGGCTGCAGCTAAGAGGTCAGACCTCTTTCCCCGGTTAATCACAAGGCTGTTTCCTGCTTGCTCCTTCTTCTGTTCTAATGTCTAGTGGATATGATATTTTAAAACCATCTTCATAGTTTAGGCTCACTTAGAAAATATAAAAAAGCTTCATCATATTAAAAGTTCAGAAACGTGTGAAATGATAAGAGGAGCTCAGCTACAGTTCAGCCATCGGGAATGCACTCCTATGGTGTTCTTATCTGTTTCCTTCACGTGTCCCAGACACAGCGCCTCAGGCCTTTGCAAGATGCAGAGTTTCAAAGAAGTGTTGTAGCTCTCCCCCTGGAGCCACTCTTGATCTTCTGTATAGGCACAAACTCTAGACAAAACCGGTCGCTTCTAATGCAAAAACACATCGTTCTCCTATAAGGCGCACACACACACACACACACACACACACACACACACACACACACACACACGGGCTGTCAATTAGGAGCCTTCCAATCCGTGGCTCTACTCTGTCCCCAGGCACCACCGACTTCCTATGTCTTGAGGGACTTTATCTTCATAGACTGTCACTTGATAAGCTAGAGTCACCCAGCTACTGCCCAGGGCTGGATGGCCCAGGGGTAGAGACATAAGACCCAGCCCTCTGTAGCTGTCATGAAACTAGATACACTCAGGAGAACCTGTCACTGACGGCAGAAAAGAATCACTACAAGACGGTAAAAATAAACCCTATGGGTCTCAAAGGAGAGGACAGGTCTGCGGAGACTATGAAACTATGAGTGTGTGCGATGGAGCTAAGGCTTAGTCATGAGGGAGGAACAGCATCTCAGGGGCATCAACAGAATGAGCATAGCTCCTGAGAACAGGTGGAAGCTAGCCACTGCAGTACTTACTGGAAATCCTGGCAGCCCCGGCACACCCTCTGGCCCCTGCAACACACCAAAGACAAAGAGTTTTCAGAGTCAGGAGCACTGTACCTCATGGGCCACAGTCCCTCAGGAGGGAAAAAGCCTGAGCCTGTTTAACCCAGCAGGGATGGCATGGAGACCTAGGTAAGTCACCGACCCCCAGGGACCTGCCAAGGACCCAAGCCCATTTTCACCCAGTGTGGCTCACTGTCCCACTTTGTAGAAGGTTATGCTGAGGACCAGGAGGGAAAGTGCCACCCAGAATCGTACAGCTAGCTAACGAGAGGCACGATCTGTCCTCCAGCACCCAGAGGCACATGCTGCTCCTCAGGCCTGCCCCTGTTCTCCGCTGAAGCTTCCTCTGAGTGATGACTCTGTGTGAAGTTCCCAGGAGCAGGGATGGACCGCATGGGAACCTGGGTAAGTCAGCTCTGAAGATGGGCTTGAGGACAGGCTGAGAGGCTGGGGGAGAAGTGGGTCCATGCTGGGAGCTAGTCTTTTATGAAAGGGATGGGATTTTTAAATGGTATGGCAAACAGAGTGTACTTCACCACACTGGGTCACAACCTGCCATTCCTGCCAAGTCCAGGTTGCTGATGTTATTAAAAGGATAGGAGTTTGACAGGACAGACAGACAGACAGACAGACAGATCGAGAATTAGAGAGATGGATATACACACAGACACACAGACACACAGACACACAGACACACACACACACACACACACACACACACACAGGAACTACATAGAGGTGTCAGCAAGGAGATTCAGCAGATAAAATGTTTGCTGCCAAGCTTGATGATCTGAGTTCAATCCCTGTTTTTACCCATGTAAACCAGTGTGAGCCAACTCTACCAATTTGTCCTCTGACCTCCATATGCACTCTGTGACACTCTGTGGCACACACATCCCCATTTCGTCATATGCCCTTCAACACACACACACGCACACACAATGTTAATAAATTACATTTTAAAGAGAACTAGTTAGAAACAAATTTCTTAACCCAGTGGCTATGGGACAGAGGCATGGATGTAATACTTGAGTCCTCTTAGGAAGAAGTTGCTACAGAGTAAGTGAAAGGTTGATCCAGCCTTAGAGATGAGGACCTGGATTCACCCTCAGGGAGGACATTGATGGGGAAGAAAGAACAGAAGGTGAGGCCCAGAATCCAGCTACCAAGGGCCCAGGGCCCAGGGCCCAGCAGCTCAGAGATGCTCATGTTCATGTCAGTCTGTCTCTCTCGCTCTGCTGTCTACCCATTAGCACCCTAGACCTCTCTCTAGCAGTTCTAGGGAGAACAAAGACCCCTGTGAATGGATTTTTGCCCAGTGCCTGGCCTGCCTTGGACTTTGAATATTGGGTCTTTGGATTATTCATTTCAGTAGCAATCAATGGACAGGAGCCCCCATGGGACACAACACAGGAGAGGTCACAGTGGAATGAGCCTCACAGATGCTGCTCCACAGAAGAAAACTGGGGCAGAGGCATCTTCCAGATAGCTGCAGAAATCTTGAGGAATATTCCAGGTCCTTCCCCTCCCACATAACATGCATGGCCGACCTCCCTCTGCTGCAGGCCAGGCTGCCCCGGCAGACATCTGCTATGCACAGCTATGGGCCTGTATCTCTGGCTCCAGAGTGACTTGCCAAGTGCCATGGCGTGTCAAGCACTCTCCCCTCCCCTCCCTCATACAGACTGTTCCAACGTCTGGAAAGAGAACCAGGGGCTCTGAGTGGTCACCAGAGACGACGGTGGACCCCCAAGGCTCCTATGGCCAGCATTTTCTCCTCCCTGGTCCCCATCAGATGTCATGAGAGTTTTATTGAACTCCTTCCTTCTTTTGAGACCCTGTCAAGCATGAGCCTTGAGGGAGACATCTCTAAAACATTGTGAGAAAGGGTGAAATAGGTGTTAATCCTCTGGCTAAAGTGTCCCATAAGCAGAATCCTGTTCTAAGAAATGAGACTGAGCAGATAGATACATGTAGGCCCACCACACTGCCCAGGAGGCGAGATTCCAGGTGCTGTCTGATCTCACACAGATTTCTGGTGTCCAGGACTGAACACTTCTGCTCCCTGAATGCAACTTTGCACCACAGAATCAGTAGTATAAAAACTCAAAGATGTAGGCTTCCTTTCTTCTGACTTGGATAGACTCTGGCTCTATGCTTCTGAAGCTAAAACCCAACACTTTCCATGGGGACATCTGGGTAGAACCCTCCTCACTCAAGGACAGACGCAGATACAAACCGGAGGCCCCATGAGCTCAGGAATGTCAGAGAAATTCATGGATCCATTGGTGATGTTGATCAAAGACTGAAAGAGAAAAAATTCAGTGAGGACAAAGAAAGACAAGTGCTCTTCCTTGCTTCTGGCAAAGAGACCTTAATTGAAGTCACCCAGTATGGGAGCACATTGATCACACCCCAAAGTCACTGCCAAACACACCCAGCCCTCCCACTCCCCGTCAAACAGGCCCAGCCCGCCTGTCACTTTTCCTTTTAAATTAACTTTAAAATTACCCAGCAGATGAATTCCTTCTCTTCTAAAGTTATAAGCATATGCATACATACATACATACATACATACATACATGTGTGTGCCCATGTAAAACGTGTGTGTGTGTGTGTGTGTGATATAATTCATGTATGTTGTTACTTTAGATAAGTGGCATTAGGCCCTGTACCCTCCCTTCAACTCATTCTTCCCTACTCAGTCATCTTGTGTGGAGCTTTCCATGTGCGATTCTGGAAGACATCTATTTTTAGTTTGAACAGACTGTCAGGGAGCCCTCCAAAGGGGCCATGCAATTTACACTTCCCCCACAAGCACTCAAGACTGTCTACTTCCCTCCCCACAGTCTTGGCACTTTCAAATCATACTCTTTTTCCTCTTAACTCTGGTCATTCTTTTTCCAGGACTTTGGGGCTTTTTCTTTTGGCACGAGTGTCTGCATCAGAGTGTTGATGGTAGATGCAGAGGTTTAAGTGACACTGAGGTGGGAACAGGCAGAAGACAAGGGGCACGTGGAAGGACAGGCGCTGCCAAGCCTTTGCTTCCTCATAGGAGTTAATGGTGACATGAAAACCACACATTATTGACTCCCTGGGAATGTGGGGGTCAGAGTGGAGAGAGGCTTGGTTAACTCATCCATGTGGCGAGCTTCCTAAGTGAAATTTTGGAATCTGTCTAATAGGTTTTTTTCTTCTTTTAAACAAATTCCCAAAGACCCATCCAATGAGCTCTTCTGAAGACCTCTCCCAACAAGAACTGGCCCTCAGGGGTATAACCCTAGCTCCTCCTAGTCTCTTTACCCCCACCCTGGAAGATGGGAGATGCTTTCTGATGGCAGTTTGGAGTATGTTCAGCACTGTCCTTCTATCTCTTGTCTGACTCAGGAATTAGTGAGCTCCATATTATGACTGGATTCTGGAATTAGTGGCTCTCCCACAGAGTTAAGGCCATCAGTACTCTCTGCCAGCAGTGAAGGCGATCTCAGGCCTGTGTCTCCAGCTTTGACTTGCCTTCTTATCTAGCTCAGGGCCTTTCTGGAGCTCTTATTTGGGGCTTCCTTAAGACTCCAGTACTTTCTAGGCTGTTGTCTGGCTCCTGACCCTGCCCAACAGAAGAGCAGACTCTGAAGGTCGTATGTAGGAGCGTGGTGGCATGGAGAGGATAGGAACAGATAGATTGGCATGCTGGCAGGTGCAGGCCCTGACATCCTGGATAGTCAACAGACTCGAAGTCCTGAAGTGACAGGTTACCTTCTATCCCCCTTAGCAAAGCAGAAAGCATGTGGAAAGCTTTAACCTGGGTGATACTCACACTGGACAGGACCTCGACACGTCCAGGTGGCCCCCTGGGCCCAGGTGGTCCCATAGTGCTGGTTCCATCCATTCCCCGTTCACCCTAGTTACAGCAGAGGGATGTTAAGAACAAAACTCACAGTCCACGGGCAATGCTTCTGTAGCCTCCCAGAAGGACCCTGCCTCCGATGGCTCACTCACCTTGGCTCCTTGTTCTCCTTTTTCTCCTTTGGGACCCTGACAAAAATAAGCAAAGATGAAGAGACATTCCTTGGTTTTCTCCTGTTCGCTGGCGCACCCTATCTTTTTGCATCTCTCCCTAAGCTCTCCAAAGGATGCTGTCCCGGGTGATGGATCAAAGGACAAGGGGAAAATTCCCATTCCAGGCTCAGAAGAGAAGTCCACACACACAGCCAACCATGGAGGTCCTCTCCCAGCGTGGAGGTGCCCTTGTGATCCCACCCTTAGATCCCGTGTGTGCAGGAGCTGTTTCATGTGTTAAAAGTCACTCCTTGGACACTCGGTTCTGGGCTCCATGTGACAATCATTATATCCAGTGGAGTGTCTTCATGCAGGTGTACCACACAGGGCAAGGGCAGTGCCTGCTGGTGATGAGCGAATGGACTGGGCGGGCACCTGCTGGGAGCCTAGCACAGTGACAGGAAGCCATGAAACAGAGATGCTCAATAGTGAGGAACTGGCCAGTAGGGACAAAGATGACTATCAAGTTTCCTCACTGCAATGAGTACCTTACAGGCAACCCAGCCTGTGGCTGGAGGCATAGTGAGTGTGAATCATCAAAGTGAGGCCCCACAGCCTCCTCCCCCAGGGGTAACATCAGGACAGCCCGCATAAAAGGATTCATAAAAGTCTACCTACACTTGGAGAGGAGGGTCCCAAGATTCTGGGTTTGCTCAGCAGCTGGATGTCCCCAGAGCCTTCAGTCTAGGGGAGGAAGAAGCAAGTATTCCAGAGTTCACTGCCAGGCACCTGCTTGAGCCAGGCAGGATGCTGGGGGCAAGGAGCTCACAGGGAACTCAACAAAACCTCTACCCCAGGGCCGGTACCCAGTGTGCTGTGGCTTCCAATGCTCTTTATCCTCCATCACTCTTCAGTCACAGAAAGAGCAAACGCACCTCAAATCCAAGTTCTGTTGTACATCCCGGGCCTGGAGGCCCAGGGGGTCCAGGAGGTCCTGGCGGTCCCATGACCCCAGGGGTGCCAACTTCTCCATTCTTCCCTGGGGGACCTGGCAAGCCTCGGCTGCCAGGGTCACCCTGTAAAGAGAAGACAGGATAGATGCCAGCTGCAACTCCCCCCACCCCAGAAGAAGCGGCGTGAGCACCTGAGTCAGAAAATGACTCCTTGAAGCTAATTAAGTTTAGAAATTCTCTGATGGGCGAAGCTTGATGGCACAGAACAGCTGGCTCACTAATTGGCATTTCCCTTGGCTGACGTGCTCACTAGAGTATTGAGGAAGGAGGAACATTGCCGGATTGGCTCCCACCATCCCAGCTAGCCTATCTCCCCCAAGCCTCCACTCTGGGGAGTGCTTCTCTTTGCTCTGTGACACTTATGGGCTCACTCTTCTGGCCCAGGGGTACACTGGAGAGGGAAGTAGAGGGGAGAAGAGCTGCTCTCAGTTACCTTCTCGCCAGCCGAACCATTAGGCCCTCTTGCTCCCTGAAACACACAAACACAGGGGCCAATTAGGATGCGTAGCACTAGGCTTGCTCAAAGGAAAATGGAGAATTACAGACAGTGGATAGCAGGCTATGACAACAGGCTCGTTCTGTCTGGGTTTGGCTGGTGTCTCCAGGCGGAGCATATTACCATAGGTATCAATCAGTCTACTGAACAAGTCAGGCCCAAACCTTGAGAAATCCATTCCTCAATAATTAACCAAACCCTTCTCCTTGAGATTAAACTAAGGCAGTTGGCATGAAGCTGGAGAAATCAAAGCAGTCTCTTGGAGACTCACACCAAGGCAGCTGTCCCCTATCCTACCCCCTCCATGACAGAGGTAAGAGGTGCTTCCAACTTTAAACAAGGGAAGGGGTAGTGGTTAATTTTGATTATCAATTTGGTTGGGATGAGAAGCATCTTGAGGATTTGTAAAACACACTTCTGGGTGTGTCTCTGAGGGAGTCTCCAGAAAGTATCAAATAAGTGGGGCAGACCTGCCCAATATGTGGGTAAAACTATCCCATAGGCTGGGAGTCCAGGGACCAAGTTAGGAGAAACAGGGAGCCAGCTAGCACTGCATCCAGACCACCACCTTGCCCTCGACTGTCAAAAGAGCTCACAGCTTTGCTCTGTTATGTCATCTTGCTGCCCTGGTTCTGTCTCAACCATAGCCCAGACCAAACCATGGGGCTAGGCAACTGGACCTCAACCCCTGAAACTGTGAGCCGAGCAAAGGCTGTTCTCTTGCAGGAGACAGCCCAGCTATCATGTGGCCACATAGAAGCTATGACATGGACAGCGATGTGTCAGCCACGAAAGACTCTATCTCTCCTTGTCCCTCTCCTGGGCTAGATCCCATGCATAGCAATAACTTCTATCACCCATAGGATAGGTGGCGATCCTCAAGGAAGACAGAAATCCCATGGCCTGAAATGCCAAAGTGAAACAGGAAGCTAAGAAGAACTCAGCCACAGAGACCGAAATGCCCTGCATGGTGGTGGAGAAAGCAAGGGTGTGCATAGGGTGGTGAAGGGGCAGGGGTAACCCTGAAGGAAGCAAGAAGTTAGAGATGCCCCTGTATCCTCTAACAGGGGGACAGGCTGAGTTTCTACTTTATGAAGTAGTCAACCCTTACTAGTTCCCCTCACCTCCTTGGCACACACCTGCCAAGGAGCACTGGGGGGGGGGGTGCCTTAATACCGCAAGAACAGTAAGAGTTACGTTCAGGAGCAAAGAGAGGGCAGGGCTCTGGAAGCCTGGAAGATCCACGGGCTTCCATGGAAGATCAGTTTCTGAAGTGCCCTGTGTGATGGATGTACTGGTCTTTCCATCCCCATTTGGAAATTTACAAGCCTCAGAAGTAGCCACTTCCTACTTCCATAATGGTCTAATGCCAACAGAGGCCTAGACACTAAATGAGATGCCAATTTTGTAAGCAAACACCCAGAAAGAATCCAGAATCTGAGAAAAGGCAACACTATGAAGGAGACAAAGTCAGCAACAGCATGAAGAACACAACGCAACATGAATGCTAAAATCTCTGATGCTTTCAGGGAGAAAACGGAAGACGCTACAGAATCACAAAACAAGGACGAACTGTTATCAGATGAGAACAGTGGAGGCCACAGACATAAAAACTTACGATGGTTGAAACAAAAACTGTATGGGACTAAGAGAAAAGGCACACTCTAAAGAGAAACACAGCAGAGAAGAGAAAAGACCAGGATACAGAACTGCTCTGAAAATCAGCACAACAAATAAAAGATATAGGAAGAATGGCCAAACAGAGCTCAGAGGATAATCGGGAATTCCAATTACTGATCAAATAGAAGAAAGGATACAGAGAACAGAGTAAGCAGCATGTGAGCAAACAACTTGACATCCCTGCACTTGACCTTAGCAGAAGGCTGAGATCTGTGGTGAACATTCCTGAAAAAAACAGAGGCTCCACAACCCGGAAGTCTCCAGATTAAACACCACTCCACCCCGAGGCTCTTTAGTACCAAGAGGGAGAACACATGTTTTAAAGGATCCACATCCAGCGGCAATGCACCAAGGGATTTCAATACACCAAGCAAAGGAAAGTGACTCCTCAAACACGCCAAGGGGAAAGGCAGCGGCTTTAGGTAGGCTGGGACTGGGAGTGAAATCTGAGCTCATCCTTTATAACAGGATGCTTACCTTCAAATTCCAGGGGCAAATGGTTTCTTAAAATTTCATACGCAGCCAAATAAGCCAGGATCACATTACGAGTGATCTGGAATTCACTATCTAGATAGACCAGGCTGGCCTCAAACACATAGAGATCACCTCCCTCTGCTTCCTGAGTGCTTGTATCCCCACGCTAGGCTAACAGAAGATTTTAAACAGCCAAAATCTGCAAAGAATGCTGTGCGCAGACCCACTCTGAAAACACTACAGGGATCTATACTGTCCTTCGAGAATATTTGAGGAGGAAACATGGGACACAGGAAGCAAGTAAAGTGTCCACCTTGACTATTTTTATAACTATAAATTCACTCAAAAACTCTCCAAGGCAGAACTTCTCTGACCTCCGATCTGAGCCCAACACACTTCCTTGTCCCATGGCTCTGCCAAGAAGCAGGGGGAAGCCAGGAATTGAATACTTTTTCAGGTTCCTTCCAGCTGGCTCTGGGAACGTTTACTGGGGACGAGCCTAAACAAAGTTCTTCAGGTAAATGGCAAAGGTGAGAGCATCCCTGGGTAGCCCAGCACACAGACAAGTCACCCAGAGACCCACGGGCAGCCACTAGGTGTCTTTCTCCACACTTTCTGCTCAGTGGCTGTTGCTAATCTTCCTCAGGCATCTGGGAGCTCTCTGTGGCAAGGCTTGTGATCCTGCAGGAGTGGGCTATCCAGCAGTGCTGAAGGAATACAGATGCCTGGTATGTATGGGGCATAGAGGAAAGGCCCCACATCGCAGTAACAGCTCCTTGGTTGGGAGACCCTGCTTAGTCCTTGGGCTAATGATATGAGCAGGAAAAGTGTCGAGCCTGTTGGAGGTGGCATCGGACTCCCAGGGCAGGGAGAGCATGCTGGAGTGTACCAAGCTGCCACAGTCAGAACCTTCTGTAGCTGGTCCTAGGCAGCCCTGCAGAAGCTCAAATGTCCCCTAGCCCAGAAGCCATCAGAGATGTTCTGGCTGTTCAGAGACACAAGGGAATGGAACACTAAGCAGAGTAAGTAGTCATGGCCAAAGACAGCACCCCCACCCCTACTCCCACCCCTATCCCTATTCCCACCCACCCTCACCTTCACCAATGGCCAACAGGGCAAACTGAGCAAATGTGTGTGACCTGGTGCAGAAATGTGTCTCAGGTTACTGAGTCCCTATTTAGCTACAGTTTCTTATTTCTGTTCCCCTTGGGCATGAGCAGTTATGCACTGCACACTGTCTGCTTCAGTACCTCCTTAAGAAAAGTATCTATTTCCAGCCACACATCTAATCACCAGCTGCAGGGCTCTTGTGAACCACACCTAAGGTTGCCACGACTCTGAAAAGATTAAGCTGCACTTTGCTCTTCCAATCGATCCCGTTAAAGAGAACTCTATCGTGAAAGGGGAAAGCGCATCCTTTCCGATAGCTTTCCCAAGCTCATTTAAGCCAAGTGTATTCTGTAGCAGATTGAGATGAAGTTCTAGAAACCACCTTAGTCTCTGGTCTCTCTCTGGTTATTTTACTCAGCTTGAAAAAGGTAGGGCTCAGGTCTAGTCCACTGGCTCGCAGGTATGGTTGCCATCAATTAGGAACTGACCAGATTGGCCAGGGAATGGAAGTACCTTATTGGCACTTTCGTGAATGATTAAGGTAAAAATTGAGAACTGTGATAAATAGTCCAGGAAATACGCCGAACTTCTGAAATGAGACAATAGAAGACGCTACTCCTTAGCCAGAAGGAATTTGTGTGCATTGAGTCCAGCACCTTCTTGGAATTCCAACTAGTAGAGATATGTGGTTGTAAGCAGGAAACTATGGACAGATCAAATCTACAGAGGAATGACTCACAACCCTGCTGTGTGTCACAAGATCATACTTCACTATTTTCTTAAGGTTTTTTTTTTTTGTTTTTTTTTTTTACTTTGAGACAAGGTCTTACTATGTAACCCTGGCTGGCCTACATCTCACTATGCAGACCAGGGTAGCCTCACCCTTTTAGAGATCCTCCTGCTTCTGCCTGTGAAGCACTGGGACTAAAGGTGAGAGCCACCATGCCTGTCCTGTAGTTTAGAATCTGTAATGATAAATTTTAACTATCAGCTTGATTGGCCTGAGAATGCCAGGATCAGTAAACCACACTTCTGGGGATGTCTGTGGTGTTTCCAGAGAGGATTAAATAAGAAGGGAGACCCTCAGCCTGCATCCGAGTGGCATGTCTCATATGTCCAGATGGCATAAAATTGGAAATGGCTCCTAGCTCAGGCATGCACTCTGTTTTCTGGCCAACATGAGCTGTTCTGTACTGCCTCACCACTAACTCTCACCATGATGGCTAGAGCCTCTGTCCCCTGACCCGTGACCTTTGCCCCACCATGGGCTCCCACCATGGTGAGTTGAAATCTCTGAACCAAAAGCCAAAGCAAATCCTTCTACTTTTTCTCATGTGTTTAGTCACAGCAACAAGAAGGCTAACAGAATTCAGTAGAAAATGTGGCTCATTGTGGTGAACTGAATTACCAAGGGTATTACAAGATATCAATATAAAGAAACATGGAAACCTCAGATACATGACTTTTTTCTTTTCTGCTGGAGTTCCTTGAAGGGTAGTCTGCCAGGTTTGGTCATGGGCTTTGTAGTAATGTTAATTTTAGCTCAGTATCCTCTATAGACTACAATTTCTTTGGTTTTATGGAAACCTTCCACGCAAATGTGCCAAAGCCAACTGATAATAACAGGACAGATAAGAAGCCAATACTGTGGTGTGTAGGACTTCAAACACAGCTGGTTTCTGGATTCTAGGCAAAAGCAGGTATATCCTCAGTCTTTAAGGGTACCCTGATGCTATCACATGAGCTGTGTTCCAAAGCAGATTGGGATATCTAAGAACTAGGGACCTTGGTGATGACATCAGAAAATTTCTCTTCTAACTTATGGGAAAGACAGAAGCTGGGTCTACATTGACATTTCCAGCCCAGTGAGATTACTCAAAGACAGCTCTTGGGTATTCAAGTTCCCCATAAATTCTGGGTAGTTGAGAAAATTTCAGAGTACAGACTCTTTCCTATGTGGGTGTCTCAGAGCCTTCTATGGCAAATGAAGACCATGAATACCCTGGATCCTGAAGACTCCATGCCTCAGTCCTGGCAGAGCTGGAGGCAGAAGCTTCAGTGCAAAAGGAATAATATCTGAGCATCCTGCTCTCTAGAAGGCTCCTCAACTGCCCTCCCAGATGTGCTCTGCAGCTGGGAAAATAGGTCATTCCCACCTCTCCCTTCCTGGGTTAAAGGTGTCAGGGTTAGCTGTTTAACCTAACGTGGGGAAAATAAAAGGTGCTTCTGTTTATGCTAAACATCATAAATAATCTACTAGATACACTCCTAATGACCATCAACACTTTGATAACAAGTTCATGTTTGATAATAATGTTTTTATATATAAGTATTAAATTGCCCAGGTAAATAAATTGAATCTCACTCATTATGTGCGGTGGGGAAGCAACTCACTTTGAGCTGGGCAGGATAGTACACAGGTCTAATTCCAGCATTTGGGAGGGGGAGGCAGGAGAATCAGAGTTCAAGATCATCCTCAGCTCTTATGGAGTTGGAGGCTAGCCTGGGAAGCATGGGACTGTCCCCCAATTTAGATAGTTACCTGGGCTTATAGCCCAGATTAATAGCATGAGAAAAGACTTCCTACAGCTCAGTTTATCCGGCCATGGGAAGTGCTGCCTAGGCCTTGTCAATAAGGATGTGTGTGCCAAAAGAGGACACTGTGACAGGAGTCAGGGGTCAAATGTATCACTGGAGTTGATGTCTCATAAGAACCCTGAGACACTCATTTCCTTCACAAATGAAGGCGCTTACAAGACTATATGCCAGACTGGTTTTTCATCAACTCTCCAAATGCAAATGTCCAAGCCTTTATAGAATCTGCTTTTGCTTAACTCAAAAGCATCCCGTGTCCCCAGGACAACAGTGGGCCTCTTAGCAAATCCCAGGAACAAACCAGCAAATTGGATCTACAGCAGTTCCCCAGAGCAGGACGGCTCTTCCTCCTTGCTGCTCTAATGAACCAGCTGCAGCCAACAGGGGCGTCATATGCAGCACAGGGTGTCTCCAAGCACAGACAGTGTGGGAGGTTTAGCTCCTGGTTTGTAGGAGCATGCAAGGTAAGTGTGGGTTGGTGGGGCTTCCCGAAGACCTAAATTTCTTATGAAACTGTTGTTTTGTATAAAATAACTTCCCTAAGATTGCACAGTTGTTTCTTTTTCTGAGAAATTCATTTGCAAAAAAAATCAGGTTACTCTTTCAGTTAAGCACACTCAAGGGCTGATGGATAGAAACTGGGATTTGATTCAGTGGCTCTGGTGTCCTGGCAGGAGACATTTCAAACATGTTCATGGGAGTGATTTACACTGCCCCTACCTATCTCCTATAGACTGGGTTTGTTGAAACAACATTAGCATATCATCAGTGCAAAATGTGTGGTTTTTACTAATTATCTCTCTTTGTATAAAGAGGCAAGTCTTCATTACTTCTGGGAAGGCTACAGGGGCATGTACTGCCTTCCCCTACGAGCACCAGCATGGATGGATAGTAGGCGGCTTCAGTAGATTGAAAGCAGGCTAAATAGAAATGTTAACTTAAAATGCTGTTTGAAGAATATCCCACTTCCTCATAAAAGACTAATAGAGTATTGCTAGGTTGGAAGGATATTTCAGCTCTAAGGCAGGATAAGGGTTCAGGGTACACAGGAATGCTAGCAACTTCTGTGTCATTGCTAAGAAGGTTCTCAGCAGCGTCAACCCTGTGCTCACAGAAAGAGGAAGGAGAAAAAGGAATGTTGAGAGAAGTCAGACGTGATGGAACACATGTATAACCTAGCACTAGATGGTGAGTAGAGGGATCACAAGTTCGAGGCCAATCCAGGCTGTGTGGCATGACTTCCTCTCAACAAATCCCAAACAAAGCACTGACCCCAAAGAAAGACTGAAGAGGAGCACATTCAGTACCCCCTCACCTTATCCATGTCTTACTTTGGTTTCTGCCATTCTGTTAGCCACAGGCTGAAATTATTAAGTGGAAAGTTCCAGAAATAAGCAATCCACAAATTTTAGAGTACACACCATTCTGAACAGAACAGTGAAATCTTACAGATTCCTGCTCCAACCTACCTAGGATATAAGCAATCTCTTGGTCCAGCATATCCATGTTCTATACACTACCCATTCATCAGTATCTCAGCTGCCACCTTAGTTATCAGACCATTATTCACCCATTCATTAACCCTTGTTTTACCCAGTAATGGCTCTAAAGTAGACAGTAGTGATGCTAGTATTTTACTATACTATATTGTTATGACTGATCTATTGTATCACTAGTTATTGCAGTTAATCTTCTACTGTACTTAATTTAGAAACTAAATAGCTCTCTCTCTCTCTCTCTCTCTCTCTCTCTCTCTCTCTCTCTCTCTCTCTCTCTCTCTCTCTGTGTGTGTGTGTGTGTGTGTGTGTACACAAGAAACAGTTTATTGTTTAACGATATGTGTGGAGAGGAGTCTTGTAACATAGCCCTTAGGATAAAGGAGGGTCACTGCATGTGAACTGGGCCTTGATGACAAAGAGAAGTGACGTTCCTAACAAGGCAGATACCACATGTGGAGGCTTAGAACCTTCTAGAGAGGACCACAGAGCAGCTAGCTTGTTGCTCCAAAGAGCTGTGGCAGTGAGCAGTAGTCACATGCTACAGAAACAGCTGGTGCCAACCAAGAAAAGCATTAGGGCTTTCCCTAAAGGGCGCCACAGGTGTTTTCTCAGGACCCGGTGAGCACCTGCTACCTGAAGGTGGACAGGCACAGGAGGAGGATGACTGTAGGAGGAGTAGACATCAGTGACAGTCCTAATGCTACAGGGTGGGCAGGAAGAAAAGGATGTCTGGTCAGGATGCACAGAAAGGCCATAGGTGGGGCATGAGGTAGATGGTGTCACTACCGATCACTCATGCTATGGCGCACAGGAGTGGGAAGGAGAAACAGGCGAGGGGACTGTGAGCTCAATGGTGGGAACATCCCAGAGAAATGAGGAAAGAGAATAAGAGAGGAGACAAGCTCAGGTTAGGGTGAGAGAGAGGCCAGGCTGGCATCCTGTGTGGAAACGTCAGACTATCTCCTACCTTCTCTCCTTTGATTCCAGGCTGGCCAGAGGCTCCATCAAGTCCAGGCTGTCCCTCAGGGCCCTGGGGAATATCAATGACAATCAGCTCACAGAATCTTTGCTAAAAACCACACAAAACCCTACGCAGGATGGAGGGAAGGCTGGGGAACTCAAGACCAGTGAGCTCAGGGCTTGCTGATTGTGCCTCAAGACAAGCATCCTCTGCTCTCTAGGTTACTTGCTCAGAGCTGCACCAGGGAACACTGTACTTGAAGGACGTCAGGAAATAGATGATCTCCAAGGCTTTCCCATACCAAAGCTAACTGTGGTATACTGTAGTAGATTCCAAACTTCTATGAGGCTACACACACACACACACACACACACACACACACACACGTCAGAAAATGGGTGCACACAGAACATTCTTGGCTGTCCTTTTCTGGAGTCGCAGCAATGATTCAGATGGGGAAGGTTTTGGATTCCTGCCTTGGGTAGTGCTGGGTCTGTGGTCCATGTGTGTGAAAGGAAGCCCCATGGAAGCCCCCATGCTCACAGGCTGAAGGAGGAGACTTCAGTTGCTCACCTGTGGTCCTGGCTCACCAGGAGCTCCATCCTCTCCAGGAGACCCAGGGGGTCCCATGAAAACATCAGTTCCTGGTTTTCCTGGAATCCCAGGTGATCCTGGTGGGCCTGGGGGACCAGGAGGACCCTGAAAGAGTTTGTTAGAAGCAATGAGAGAGGCTGAATATCAAGCATGTGTTTTACCTTCTTTCTAGTTCTCGAAACAATTTGATAAGGAAGGACCGGGGTTCCTGCTCAAGGAGAAACTGAGGCTCAAGGAGACAACATGACTCAAGAACTCATACCCACGCAGTTGAAAAGCAGGGAGTTGGCATTGGAACATACGGCTTTCCAAGCAGATCACAGTATGTTCTCTCCCAAATGGTGTATAAAGAGCCAATTATCTGGAATCCCAGAGGAGCTCTGGCTAATTCAGCTTTCTAATTGACTATAAGGTCAGCCAAACAGCCTGTGTTTGGCCTTGTCCTGAAGTGCTTACCAAAGGGGACTTGTTCCCTCAGCCTCCTGCTGGGCTGTCAGATCTCACCAGACCAGAATGTTCTTGATAGATCCACTGGGTTTGCACATCACCCATTCACTGAGCTCAGGGCCCATTCCAGCCCTGGGCACGAGTAATAGGCAGGGGCAGCAAAGTGGAGCTTCAAGCTGGGGCAGCACAGGGCTCAGGGGAAGGGCTGGAGAGAGGGTTGGGCCCAAGTATGGGGCAACAGCTGCATCAAGAACCAGCACACTTCCCTGTTGGCAATTTAAAGAGGACTGGCAGAGCCCAGCCCTGGGCAAGCCAGATGTGTCACAGGCACCAAAAACGTGCCAAGAGCAGACTGGGGGCCATGGAGGATCTTACACTGGATGCTTAGTGTGAGCTGCCACCCAAACAGAGAAGAAGCCAGGGTAATTCTTTCATAAGTAAAGAGGAGGGTGGGAGACATGGGGAGAGGAGAAGGGCAGTGAGCAAAGTGCTATGAAGGAGAAAGGAACCGATTCCAGGGAAGGAGGAAGGTGGCGAAGAGGGAGTTCTCAACACAAATCCAGGCTCATGCTTATTGAAAATGAGGTGGAAATATCAAACATGTATGAAGTAAAGGGGAGTGTATGACGATGTCCACACACAAGCGCCAGCAGTTCCCAGGGGGTCAGTCTGCAGTCATTGCTGTCTGACCCACAACCTTCCCTCCCAGGTTCCCAGCACAGCCCCCCAAACCCTTAATACTCACTCTCAACAGATCCTCATTGCCCATGATGTCTCCAGAGCCTGAGCCCACATCCAAGCCCCCAACAGGGCCTGACCCCTCAGCCTCCACTCCTATCTGAAGAAAGAAGAAATTCCCACATGTAGATCCAACCTCCAGTCTCCATTGACAGCTATGCTACCTGAAGCACTCATTTCCTATAGCCTTAAAATGTCTATGGCCAACTTTTCTTCTGGCCTCCCCTCCCATTTCCAGCTGAGTCCTGCCTCAGCCTCCCCAAGGTATAGTTTGTGGATAGCCTGGACTCAGCTTCCTTTCAACCCCTTCTGTTGCTTCTCCAGACTTAGTTCTTAGGTATCCTCCAGTGCGAAACCATCCTGCAGGTAAGAACTTGGGTATAGCTTTATTAGATCATCAATTACGTCTATGCTGATCCCTCACTGAGAAGTCCAAGGAAGATCAGAGTTGTAGGTTAGAGCTAGGAGCAGGACTCACTGTCCTGTAGCCATCAGCAGGGAGTTTTGATTGTTTGAATGAGAATTGCCTCCATGGGCCCCCATGTTTAAATACTTGATCCCCAAATAGTGGAACCATTTGGGAAGGATTAGGAGGTGTGGCCTTTTTGGAAAAGGTGTGCCACTGGGTGTGGGCTTTGAGGTTTTAGAAGCCCACAGCAGGCCCAGTGTCAGTCTCTCTTGGCTCGTAATTTGAGGATCAGATGTAAGCTCTCATCTTCTCTCAGCACTTGCCTGCTTGCCTGCCACCATGCTTCTTTAATGATAATGGATGAGCACACTGAAACTGTAAACAAGCCCCCAATTAAATGCCTTCTTTTATAAGTTGGATTGATCATGGTGCTTCCTTGCAGCAGCAGAGCAGTAACTAAGGCAGAGGTAGTAGTACTAGAGGTAAGGGTGCCCACTGAAGGCTGATGTTTTCATCTGACGGAAGAGGGAATACCTCACAGCTAAACTTGGGGAACTTAGGAGGACCTATACAGTAAGCAGAGAGGGACCCATTCATGGTTTGTTTCCAGGGTGTCAATTCTAGAGATAGGAAGCCCAGTGAAAGAAGCAGGTCTTGAGCCAGGGACTAACTGGGGTACCCTTCTTGCTCCCTCGGGGGCCTAGAAAATATAACTGAAATATGGAGCTGAACCTACAGGGCTCCAGAACAGTGGAAGCCTGGGGTCTGACTGAAGGAGCCATAGAGTCTGGAGGTCTAGGGAGTCTCCAAAGAGACCCACAGGATCAATGATTCGTCTCTCACTGTTCCCCTCCTCTCTGTAGAAACTGTTCACCTTTAATCTTTAAACTCAAACTGAAGAAAGGCGTTTTCTTTTGTAAGGATGGCCCAAGGCATACCCTGTTAGCCTGACCCCTGCAACCACCAACTGCTGGTTCTCAGGGCTCATTGGCACTGTGTTCCTGCACCCCACTGGTAAGAGAAGGAGCATGTAGGATAAGCTGCACATGCACAAACCCGAGTGTTGCCTGAGGATTCCCTCAGCCCTGGTTTGGGCCCTGCCAGAGGCTTGGCATATGGAACCAGTGGACTGCTCATTCCACTGCCTCCCTCAAGCCTCTCTAGGTCTTGACTCTTCTCAGATCTGCCTTCCTTAAACCATGGGCTTCTCCAAGGAGACCCTCTGGTCCCTCAGCTTACTGTAACTGGTGTTAAGGAAATGCTTTCAGATGCCAAAAGTGTCCATGTGAGGAGGAGAAAAAAATGGGGAGAAAGGGAAGAAGGGAGAAGGAGGGAGGGAGGGGAGAAGGAGCAAAGTGAGCCTATGAGATGTCAGCTGTCAAAAAGCCTCCCGAGAAATGGCTGTCCTGACAAATAAAGTGAACGAACAGTTCAGCTGAACAAAAGGACAGTTCAGAGGGATGTTGAACCCCCAGTGTGGGTGTTGGGAGGCTTCTTCTTAGGGTTCCCTGAACCACCCTTTGAACCCTGCTGCCTCGGAAGTTCCCTGAAGTGGCAGAGATAGACCAAGGAGGACACCTCACCCACGGGCCACTGGCTGCCCTAGAGATTGCTCTCTAAGAGATATGAAAGCAGAGGCCTAGGGCAGAGGTGGAGAGGGGTCAGAGCAAGAGCCCTGGAGAATCACGGTTGGGGTCACAGTGATGTTGGAATAGCCTGCCCTAGCAGTTCTTCCAGTAAGACAACCAACCTCTGCAGTGATGGACCTCAGACAGCATTTGCCCAAGCACCCCTTCATCCTGGCAGCTGAGCCACAGGCAACCCCCATCACCCCAGCTGACAAATCTACTAAGAGCCTCCAGCTGCGAGAGGCCAACCCCAGGACCAGTGTCCTCTTCCTCGTCAAGCCCCTCTCAAGAGGAAAACCAGGGACAGGGCATGTGACTCAGAAGGACCTTCCCTAACAGATAGGAAAGGTGGGGCCCATAAAGGTCAGCCAATGGAAGGACTTCATTTTAAACTTGGTGGGCTTTGCTGACTAATTTCTGGATCATGTCTGATAATGATGACTTGGCTGTAGACAGTACAAAAACTTAAATCACAACCATGCTCTCATCCCTACTTCCAGGAACTGTGTAAGCATAACCCTCTCTGAGCTTTGTGTGATGCATAATTTCATGCAGCTAATTAACTGAGCAGGTATGATGTGCTAGGCAAAGTTTTCCACTCATGAACTCATCGAAGCTCACAAGTCACGAGGTAGGAACCAGGCACGCTGCGGTCTGTGAGCTCTGCAGCAGCTTGAAACACGGAGACATGAAGAACTTGGTTGCAGAGCCAGGCTCACTTGGTTGCAGAGCCAGGCTCGTCTTGTACCCCCTGAACCGCGTGGCCTCTGTGATTCTGAGAAATGATTCTGAGAATATTCCAGGGCAGGTGTCTCCTGACTGAGCTTAAGCTCTCCACAAAGAAATTGGGGCATCAGTCTCAGTTCATCGCAGGCGCCTGACACACACACGCTTGACAGTGATCGGTCTTTATGACTTGCGTGCCAGGATGCTGTGTTTTGCTCAGTTGCTCATTCACCTACCACACCTCTTCCTGCTTGTCTTCCTCCTGTGCCTCCCTCTTCTCTTTCCCCTCCCCACACTCCTCCTCTCCCTCCCTGCTCCTCTTACATCCCTCCCCCTCATCCTCTTCATAGAGATTTACAAAAGTATCTGAGGTTAGAGAGATGTCTCAGCAGATAAGACTGGCTGCTACACAATCTCAGGGATTAGAGCTTGGATCCCAGCACTCGATAAGAATCTGGGCATCCTTCCCATGCTCATAACCGTAGTGTTGTGTTTGCTTGTTTGTTTGTTTGTTTGTTTGTTTTTGTTTTGCAGGAGGTGGGGAGACAGAAGGGTTGATACAACTTGTTGGCTTCAAGTCTAGTTGAGAAAAGGGAGCAGGAGGCTCAGGTTGAGAGACAAACCTTGCCTTAAAAGAATAGCTAAAGGCAGGTGGAGGACAGCTGGTGCCCTATTTTGGCTTCCACTCTTGTACATATGGCTGCCACCCCGATCCAAATAAATTAATTAATTAAATTTTTTTAAAAAAATATTCTGTCATAAGGCTAGGAATGTCACTCTGTGGTAGAATGCTGGCCTAGCATGTACAGGGATTTAGATTCAAGCCCCAGCACTACAAAAACTAGACAAACACCAATGGGAGAAAAGCCTACTGTAAAAACTTTAAAAGTTCCAGAGCAAAAACCAACAGACATACAAAGAACCTCACCACACGCCACAGTCCCAGCAGTATGAAGCAACACTGCTAACATTTAAGGAGGGTGTTTCCCTCCAGAGTATGTATTTCCAAACAGTTAAGACCACACAGCACACTCAAGTTCATGGCCATCTTCTTTCACTTAGTGTGGTACCATAAGCATCTTCTCCAACACTGAGTACAAATGAGAATGATTTCAATAATGTCTAATGTTCCCATGATTTGAATAGACTTTAATTCAGTTAGTCTCCTTTTGCTAGCTAATTAAATCAGTCCCAAGTTTTCTCTATTATGGACAGATATTGAGGTTAACGGCCTAGCAAACAAATCCTTTGTTACATATCAGACTATCTCCATTGAGGAGGATGCTTGAACCCAAATTCCCGGTTGCAATTGTGTAGTGGTTAATTTCCAGTTGTTAGTATCCAGTTTTGTGGTCATTAGTATATGTGGACAGAGTTTCCCAGAAGCACTAAGCCCCACCCACTCACCCCTACCCTCAACCCAGCAGTATGACTGGCCCCAACAGTCCGACTTCTCAGAACAGAGAACTCAAGGATACAAGGATGATTGGCCCAGTTCCTCAAAAAATAAAATAAAATAAAATAAAATAAAATAAAATAAAATAAAATAAAATAAAATAAAATAAAATAAAAGGCAAACAGAAAAAAGAAGGTGGGAGACAAGGCTCTTTTCGTATTTATTATATACAAAAAGAGCCCTGAGAGATGAATCTGTCAGATCCAAAGGAGATGCCAATTCCCCAAACTCCAAAAGGCAGCCCAAATATCCACAAATGGGCTCTACCTAGATGGAGAATTTCTGGTGGGTAGATAAAAGCCAGCATCCCTCCGGAACTTGAGAGGCTGGTTCTCCTCTACCAAAAGGAATCCTTTCCCTGGATAGAAGGCACCTTCAGCTTCCTGTGGTGCCTGTTAGCATATCAAAGCATATGCTGGCCTCCAGGCTCCCTCAGTACCACAAGGATCTGATACACATTTTCTCATCTTCTCCTCTATCATAAACTCTCTCCAGTTCATGAGCTTCCCCCTCCCCAAATCTACTCATCCACTGATAACCTTGCTGTTCTCAATGTCTTCTCTCTCTCTCCACTCTCTCTCTCCCATCTGTTTTCTTGACTTTCTATTCTCTGCTCTTTTCTCCTGTCTGACAGTTAGCCTTGCTGCTATCCAGTCTGATGGCCACATACAGTCTGCATCTTTCTCTGCTCTGGACTCTTCCAAATGCCTCTGGCTGTTCATTCTCTCTCTCTCTCTCTCTCTCTCTCTCTCTCTCTCTCTCTCTCTCTCTCTCTCTCTCGTGTGTGTGTGTGTGTGTGTGTGTGTGTGTGTGTGAAGAGGAGGGATGTATATATGTATGTATATGTAAATATATATGTATATGTAAATACATATTTAATATATATTAACCCCCCCTTAACCATACCATGGAACAATCATATTCTCCGTTTATACAATATAAACACACATAATGTGCACACTGAGGAGGATCAGATTCAAACTAACTGGCAAGGGGCATTAAAAAGTCAGCCTAAGTATTAGAGAACATGAAGAGGCTACTGTTAATTTTGTGAGATAGATGATATTGTGATTATAATAAAACAAAACTAAACAAACAACCCAAAGGTTCCAAATCAGTTGGTTGGTTAGGGCAACACTAACCACTGAGGAAGGCAGCCGAATGGGAACCAGCTAGTCACTGGGAGCCGCTTTTGGACAGGGCCATTCAGGATCCTCAGAGGGCTCTCCTGACCTCTGCACTCCTTAAGCATAGGCCACCAGAGCACTGCCGCTGGGGGGTCACATGGCTGGACCTTGAGTGGTGGCTTTCAGAGTGTCACTCCAGGAACTGACACATCTCCATATGTCACCAGCAGGAGGTTCTCTGTGAGAACCATCTTCCTCTGAAGAGCAGTTTACCCAAGATTCACATAAGGCTGACTCTGAGTTGCCTGCTTCTCTGAGTCAATGACAATCTCTATCAAGCCACTGTAAGTGTGTGCAAGGATGGTTCTGAACATCTTCTGAACTGACTCCAGACCAGAAGCCAGCCTGCAGAACCACAGGACAGCTTAAGGTCAGCAGCAGCAGCCCACAGCCTCAGACTCTCAGCTGGGAGGTTCACATGCCATTCATTTATGCTCCATGCCT
Organism: Grammomys surdaster; assembly: GCF_004785775.1. Taxonomy (NCBI): domain Eukaryota; kingdom Metazoa; phylum Chordata; class Mammalia; order Rodentia; family Muridae; genus Grammomys; species Grammomys surdaster. Next base: position 1,977,317 of record NW_021604644.1, read on the forward strand.
CTATAGACCCTGCTCAGCCCAGCACTCAGTGTTTACGCCCTGTGGCATTGCTAATCCTGATGCAATTTCAAAGGCGATTGGAGACCTAAGCAAGGACCCTCTATCTTTACTCTTTGCCTTTTCCTACCCAAACTACAGTCTGCCCCAGCTTGTTGGACCAAAGGCCCGGATACTGAGAACTGACCCTCAGAAGGTTGGGGCGGCCTTTCTCCACACTGAAAGATCTGCTAGCTGAGTTGAAACCTCTAGGACACTTACCAGGGTGATCTGCCTCTCTGGAGTCACTGTGGGTGTGGGGATTGGGGGTCCGCTGGGGGGTATGCTACCAGATCCCTCCTCTATGGCTTCCTCTGTAGAAGCCACCAAATCTTCTCCATCTGTGGGTGCCTGTAAAAGACATCAACAGGAGGGGTCATTGTGATCCCAGCCCAGGAGGCTGCATAATTGGGGGTGTCACTTCTGTGATGGCTGTCTAGTGTCAAAACACTTTACCTACCAACATCCTCACACTTGGCTCAGTCACAGAAGTGACTCTTTAAAATCCTTCCTGTTTTTGGGACATTGAGCTCTAAGAATCTCCGTAGTCAAAACTAGGATGTGGCAGATTGGGACAAAAGCCAGCAACCTGGACCCTCTTGATCACTGTCTCTCTTCCCTGTCCAGTTAGAATCTCCCAAGATCTCACAACAGAGCTGAAGTTCTGTGTGTCTCTGCAGAGGACCTTAATGGCTCCTGGCTCAGAATGCTGACTTTTCTGTCCCCATGAATCAGAGATGATGCTAGCTGGGACTTACAGCAGTAAACACTTGTTCAGGGGCTGCTGTGGGTGTGAGAGAGGCCTGGGTGTCTGTAGGTCCCCCACTGGCTTGCTCAAGGACCACTGTGGGTGTAAGAGTGGCTTGGATGTCTGTAGGTCCCCCACTGGCTTGCTCAAGGACCATTGTGGGTGTGAAGACATCCAGGCTGTTGATGGCAGTCCCACTGGCTTCCTCCTCCTCAAAAGCGTTGAGGGGCACTTTGGACACAGCTGAGGTTAACCATTCTTCGCCATGTGGACCCTGGAATAGAGCTGGCATGAGACGATGCCACATGACCCCCACCCCCACCCCCATTTCAGTGGCTGTGCACATGCTACAGAAAGGAAACCACTGGGACAATCAGATCTCAGCAGCTCCTCTGCCTCTTTCCTGTACTCACTGAGGAAGGACTGTACCTCAGTTTACAGGCCTCTGGGGCTCAGAGTCAGAATACACCTTTCTGGGCATCTTCAGCCCACCTTTGGAATCCACTCACCTAGCTATCCATTTCTGCTCAGTGTATATTTCGGGTTTACTTTGCATACTTCTGGTCCTGGGGAGCACATGCCCTCTGCAGGCAACCCCCCTATTTCCAAACACCTCTCCTAGCCAAGCTCCAACGTCTATTAAGCTGAGACTCAGTAGAACTGGAGTCTGGTCCCTGATTTTCTTCTGTTGTGACATGTACTGTATCTTTAAAGAAGAAAAAACGGAAGAAGAGAGGAAAGGGAAGGAACTTTGAACTCCTCTGTGTAACAGTCAGGTGGCCTGGGGAATTCTGTCACTAGCCTGTGTGGTTACAAGAGCAGAGCAGAAGGCAGCCTGCCCGGTGTGTTACAGACAGGAGAGAAAGCATGTGGAGGAGCCTGGAGGTGGGTCGATGACCCTGGCAGGTCCGGCTGCCTTCATGCATTCACTCAGCAAATTAGTCCAGCACCTACCACTTGAGAGAGGGAAAGCAGATCTGGGGAGTGGGGGTCTGTTGAGCCCCATCCCCACCAGGCTCCTGATGTGCTAGGGAGCCAGGCCTGCACTGCAGATGAAACCTTTTACCAACTTGATTATGAAGAAGTATTCCAAGGACAAGGCCTTCACAGCCATGCCAGCGCCTTCCTGGGGAAGTGCTGTTGGGCTGACTCTGAAAGACAAGTGAAGGAAGGGGCGGGGCAGCCTCTCTGCAGCGAGGAGGAATGTGGGAAGAAGCAGAGCAAGAAGGGGAGCTTGAAGCAGGAGGCCCTGGCTCAGGTCTGAAGCACAGAAGCCCCAATGTGCAGCCAAAAAGGCCAGGGACTAGACCCTGCTTGGCTTCTCAGAGGAGCTGGGTCAGTAGGTCAAGGTCAGAAAAGCCTCAAAGAAGAGGAGCAACACCCAGCCAGGCTCTGAGAGATTACAGGGAGTATGAGCAACTGTCTGGATGGAATGATTACTTAGGCAAGGTCCATGTCAGTAAATTACAGATTTATGTAGAAAAGTCAATAGGACTCCATTCTCATGGATATTGGACAGAAGGAAGAGGGAAGGTAGTGGCATATGAAGCATCTGGGATGGTCACATTCACATGAGGTGGGAAGCCAGGAGTGGCCACGAGGAGTCAGGTTTGAATCTGATGGGCAGAGAGCTTCTGTGGGGATATCACAGGGACAGACTGGTCCACTGTCCAGCTGGAATGCATATGTCCAGCCTTCTCTGCACTGCAGGCAGTATGGCCTCACCCTCACCCTGTTGGGCCTGCCTGTCTGCACCCTGCCAACCCACAGCAATGGCATGCCCTCATCCCCTCACATATAGGACATACCCCTGGCCCCTGGCCTCTGCTGGTGGGGACAGAAGGCTCTGCACACAGCCCTAGGACCCCCCTCTACTCTTCTAACCACACAGGTTACCAGGCTCTTCCCTCCAGCCCTGCTAGACCACAGAGGCTGAGCCATAGACTTCAAAGTCTTGACAAGTTCCACCTCTGAACTAGCAATGGCCAGAGAGGTGTCCCCCTAGACCCCGGTTTGTTGAGGGTAAGACACAAATGCTAGAAGGCTGTTCCAGCTCTTCTCACTCCTTACCAGAGTGGCCTCTTCTCTTGGCTTCAGGGTTGGCCCTCCAGTGGGCGAGCTGCCAGCCTCTGTGTCTCCATCAGTGCTGGTGGGCACCTCCCCATCCCCTGATGCTGTTGTTAGATTTTCTGGCTCCTGGATGGAAAGACATCCCAAAGATCCATCCAGGCTAGTGGACCACCACTTTGATCCATGTCTGTGGCTTTAGGGGACAGGCAGCCAGGGACGGCCCCTCTTGTACCTGTGTCCTGTCCCTCCCTCACCTTCAAAACACAGACACATCGAAGACCTGCCCTTAGTCTCTGACCTCACTACCCTACAACTGCCAACCACCAATCACCTGATTGCTTCCTGCCTCCTCAGTACCTCGGCATTTAAAATTGCCCTCTCCAATGCCACTCGGAATCCTGCTGACAAAATCAAACCGATGCTTTCCAGCCCTTATTCACTGGAACTTTTAAAAAGATCCAACATGTTCATGGCCATCCATGCTGACCTGGACCCGGATTGAGCCTGGACCCATCCCCGTGTACCCAGGCCAGCTTCCTCTGTCCTTTCTCACTTAAGTCAGGGCAGTCTTTCTAGAATTCTAGTCCTCTTAAGATCATCTCTTCATCCTCTCCTGAGCGTCAGTGGCTGCAACTTCACTACATGCTATCAGGCTACCTAGCAGAAGCCTTCATGCGCTGGGCCTCTCCAGCTCCATCTTCTCAGGTTTAGGTGACATCAACACACACCCCACACACACACCCTGCAGACCCCCAAAAGGCACCTTGTACTTCTTCAGTTTCTGTGTGGCCTCTGGGCCTTTGTTCCTCCAGCCCCAACCTGTAACATCTACCTATCCCATCTGCTTGGATACTTTTCTCAGACTCTCAGGCTCACGTTATTCCTCTCTGACCTGCAAGATGGGATATGGACCCCTTTCTATACTCACAAAGTTCTTTGGGAGTCCTGTGTCCCTTGACCATTGTGTCTTGGGAACTCAGCCTATCCTATTTCCCATTAGCCCTGGCTAGCAGGACCAGTGCCTGGTGTGGCTGACACTCTACAAACCCCTCCCAGTGAGTGAATGCCCTGCAGCCAGTTGCTCATGCCCACCTGGATTCGTCCCATAGTGATGCTACTCTGCATTGTCTCGACAGGAGACGAGTGCCTGCTTCTACCAGGAACGAGCACCAGCAGGGGAAGTATGTTTAAGCGACTCACCAGAGTGTCCACTTCCCAGATGCTCTGGGTAAACATGGCCAGGGTGGGGCTCCCAGTGGACATACTGCCATTCTCTGCTTCCAGGGCAGTGGTGACAGGCACCCTGGCCTCCCCAGTTGTTGTTGCTGATAATCCCTGAAGACAAGGACATGGTAAGAGACCCTACTGTTGGTCCCTTAGCTCTGATCAACAAGCCTACGGCTGGAGAGAACGGAGTGCCTGGGTCTTCCTCCTACACACACCCTGCCATCTGACATTGCTGCAGCTTCCTGACCTTAGGCACCTCCATATGTATGATTTCACCACAGTAGTCGCAGACCAGTCCCAGACTTGCAAAATCCAGGGGACAGAGGACATCTCCGAGACACTGGATGTCTCACATTTCATGTCTATGTCTGTTTACACACCCGGTGACCATAGGTCATTGATTCCTGAGTCAGCTGGCTCCAGCTCTGGACATTCTGTTTAGACACACAGATCTCCTGTGACCACTCCTGTACATCCATCCAGACGTAAGGACAATGGCATTGCTCTCGTGATGCTTCAGCCACGTGCAGGCAGAACTCTGTCCCCAGATAGCCCTAATGTGCCTTTGTCTCTTTCTCTGTAATTTAGTTTCTTCTGGACAGTGAAAAGATGTCTATAAGGTCTCAGAACAAATGGGAAAATGGAACAGCTGTAGCTGCTGGTGTCATAGAAAGGGGCATATTTGCCAGGAATGATGGTGCACACCTTTAACCTCAGCACCCAAGAGACAGAGGCGGGCAGATTTCTGTGTTTGAAGCTAGCCTGGTCTGTATATTGGTCTATATAGGAGGTGTGGACAGCATGTTATTTTTGTTTTCTAGGGTTTTCATGTGAGTGTGGTGAAGTAAGTCTGAGTGCACATGTGTGTATGGTCATGTTCATATACACATGAGCCTGTATAGACCAGAGGTCAACATTGGGACTCTTCGCCCATGGCTCTCCACCTTATTTCTGAGACAGGGTCTCTTGCTAACTCTGGAGCTTAGCATTTCAGCAAAGCTGAATGACTCCCAAGCTTAGGATCCTCTTATCTGTCTCCCTGCCATTCATGCTAGGGTTACAGACATTCGTCACTGTCCCCAGCACACCCATGTGAAAGCTGGGTGTCCACACTCAGGCCTTTACACTTGTATGCACACTCTGGAGTTGAAAAGATGGTTCTGTGCCTCCATCAAATCAAGTCATTTCTCAAACTGGCTTTGTAGATCTGAAAGACAATTGCTAAGGAGAGTGTGGGCACGCCTGCAGTTAACCCTGTTCTGTCCTGAGGGGACTGTGGTCTTCATAAGGATCCCAGGCAAGGTGGTCACCATTGTGAGCATGCTGCATTTGTATATATCACCAAAGGTGAAGACAAGCTGAGGTTGTTCCTCGTCTACCCTTGCTGGTGTGCCCCTAGAGCTTGACCATAGGACATCAGTCCTGATGACATTCAACTAAAGCCCTTTCATGCTCCAGTCACCATCAAATGTAAAATAAGCAAATACATCCCCTGTTGGGCTAGCAAATCAAATTTACCACTCACTCACCTGACCATCAGTGACGTTAAACAAGGCCCCATCCCCTGAACCATCATCAGTACTAGGGTCCTCATCCATAGCATGGACCTCCAGTGTATCATTCAGGAGCTCACCAGACCCTACAGGAAGCAGAAATTGTGTCATCAGTAGCTATGTTTTGCAGTCTTGGAAGAGAGCATGGCAACTCTGTACATAGTAACTTGGAAAGATGTCCATGGTTCCACAGACAGGACCAGGAGGGAAGAGGCAGCCTAGAGAATGGGGCAAGGCCCTAGGGTGTGGTGGCTTCCATCTTGGGTTCTGGCACCTCTTGCTGCATGGAATCCTGCTTTGCCATGCCCCAGAATGTGACGTGGGCAAATATTTAACCTGTGCCTCAAGTCCTACATCTATGAGTGGAGACCACGATTCCTACCTCGGAGGGTAGAAACTCTTCTGATGACTATGTATCATCCGATCTACATGATATGAGGTAAGTGTAGTGGACAGCGCCTGGCACATAGCAAACCACTCACAAATATTCATCTGCATTGGAGTTCTATATTCACGGAAGAGAAAAAGGGACTACATATGAGTACACAGGTTTTCCATCACTCCGTGTGATTATTCTGTTACATATGTGTGTATATAGTAACTATTACCTAGCACACATATTATTTGAGTAGGTGTCTATATATTCATGTGTATATACAGCTAATTCACAGTGCTGAATATTGGCTTCTTCCAGATCACAGGAGTGGAAAGAGAAGAGATTATCATTTCGTCGTTGGCACCACTGCTGTTCCTACAACCCTACATACGATGACTGAATCATTACCACATACACATTTGTGGAGAGGGCTTCAAAGACAAACGGACTCCTAAAGCAAAGAGGAGAATATGCTAAAATGATTGGCTGTTCACCAAGCTGTCTCTGCTCTAGGAACTAGGCCACCAACCTCCTGCCAGACCAGAGTTCCTCATTCTCAGCTTCCTTGGTAACACCCCAAGGCAGATATCTTACTCTAATCACAACTTTAAAATAATAATAATTATAACTATTAATTACTACTATAGTAGTAGCAGCAGCAGTGACTGAGCATTGAATTCCCTGCAAGTTGAGAAGTACTCTATCACTAAGCTGTATCTCTGGCCCTCTTTATAGTGTGTGTGTGTGTGTGTGTGTGTGTGTGTGTGTGTGTGTGTGTGTGTGTGTTAGAAAGAGTCTCACTAAGTTGCCTAGGCTGGCCTTGAACTTATGATCCTGTTGTAGTCTCCCAATTGGCTGGAATACAGGCCTGTGCTACCAGGTCTGTCTCATTCCCCTTCTGCAGAAGAATCAAGTCACAGAAAAAGTGGTGATTGGGAGCAGCTTGTAAGCCAGGCAGGCTTGTCTCCAGGCACGACTTTCTTCATACATGTAGCATTTACATTTGCCCTAATGTTTTCAGCGGCCCCTGTGTGACCTCTCAGAACTCCAGGAGTGTTCTGTCTGGCATTGCCTGGGTCCTCCCTGCTCTGACCACCAGAGGGTGCTATGCAAGTGGCTACTGGCCCCCAGAATCACCCTGGATGGAGCTGGGGCAGACACTGTCAGAAAGCATAGCATATACATGTCTCAAATACCAGAGAGCTTTCCCCATGCAGATGGTACTTGGGCTACAGGCTCCCTTCTCTCACCATCTGGGCTGGGTACTCACCAAGAAAAGGAGTATTGGACGAGCTCTGGGTTTCCCTTTGGCCGTTTGTCAGCTACATGAGGAGCAAAGCTGTTCTTGGGTACGGATGGGTGAGAGACTCAGGTGGAAGTCTCGGCCTCCATTCAGAACCTGTCTTTTTAGACTGGAAAAGCCATCTGCCTATCGCCCCACTCAGAGGTCCTGACCAACCCAACAGTATCCATGGCTGATGATGTTTCTGTGTTGCCAGGAACATGGAAACCACAGTGCATCCCTCCATCTCATTCACCAGCAAGGATGGTTACAACTCCCCAAAGAGGATTAAGAAAGGTTGCAATCTCAGCCATGCCCCCAGGCCCAGTGCAAATAGACAGCCATGTAGGGCTTCCTTCAAAGCTGGCTGGGGTTCCTTCTGCCGTCCGGGCTTCCTGCTGCTGCATCTTCGAGACTCCTTTGTTTCATTGTAATGTTATTAAATCATTTATACTTTTCCTGTCTAGTCCTCTCGGTGTCTTACCCACAGACTCACAAGCTCAGTTGTTACAATAACTCTCATTAGCCAATGGCAGAAGCCAAGAGAGCAAGGATCACCACTACTGGAAAAGATGTTTTGAAACACAGAAGCTAAACAGCGAGAATCAAAACCACCTGCAGTCCTACCACACACTGGGTGCTGTACCAAATGGGTAATGTATCCCCCACACATGCGAATAGCATGTGTCCACAGTGGTGGCTGTAGTAGTTCTGAAATCTGCTCTTACAGTGAAGACACCACAGCGTGTCCCTAATTCATTAGATCATCCCCATCCCGTGGATACAAGACATCGACCAATCCTTGCTACAGGCAATTTGGATGCTGGAAGCCACCTTGCCCCTACATCCCAGAGCTCTGACCTTGGCTGCAGCTGGGGCTACAAATGGCTGCCTTCCTCAAAAGGGTATTCTCAGGCCATGGGTGCACGCCAATCTGCTGCTTAGGGGGAATCAAAGATGTTCTCTGGGCTTTTGCTTGTGCACCTTAGTGTGGAGGCAGAAGCAGGGGAGCAACAAGTGGGGGCCTGAGGCCTGCTTTAGCTTGCCATTTCCCCATCAGATGACCATGCCTGTTTCTGGCCATCAGTTAGCTGACCGGATCCTCTGAGACCCAGAAAGTGGGTAACAGAAGTCAGAACAAGTGGAGATTCTAACATGCGGTTGTGAGCTTGTGAACACACTGCCTGGCCTTTTCCAGGCGTTGGCTATTTTCACTGGTAAAATTGAAGCTAGCTATATTGACTAGATGACACGGTGGAACTGGAGAAGTATGTACACACTCGGCACACAGTAGGTACTCAATTAGCTGCAATGATCCTTTTAAGCTTTCCTATAGGGAAAGCAGAGGAAGTCTGAAAGTTACAAGCTCAGACATTGGAGAGCTAATGCCAGCTCTGCCGCTAACAGGCTATGCAGTCTTGGATGGGCTACCTGATTTCTCTGTGACTCAGTTTCCCTGTCATGTCTTTAAGGGGGTGAACTATCAATCGTCCCTTGAAGGTGGAAGGAATGATCACGTGAGCTCTGTGTGTTTCATACATGTCAATCACTCGGTGATAAACTGCCACTCTCATGTATGTGTCTGGACTTGCCTTGCTCAGGGCTGCTGTGTCCAATGATGCTCAAGTTGGTTTCTGGGGTTCCTTCTGGTACTGGCTCACCAGAAAGCTCCGTGTCCTCAGCAGGAGAGGACGAAGTAGGGGGCATGCTTATGGGATCAACGTGTGCTTCTTTAGGCTGAAGAGAGAAAAAATGAAATTTATTTTAAAAATAATCATTTTAAGTAAAAAAAAAAAGATTTACTTAACAGTGAAGCAGGAAAATAATTTATCCTCGGAATTCTGAATAATCCCGAATGCCTACATTGGCTGTGTCTCTGGGTAGCATCGCATCTACCAGGTTGGACAGAGGTATGTGCTGGGTATCATTTCATCCCACTCACTGCCCAGGGAGACATTGCTGATCTCAGAGCAGGGGTTCTAAGCTCAGAGACCACGCTTTTGGGATGTCTGGGTCTCAGGCTAGCACAGAGCAGATGCTAGATTCAGGAATGTGTGGGCAGTTATCTCAGTGAGTCAGGCTGCACTGTAACACTGTATAAATCTAGTCCCAGAGCAGCACGGTGGACAAGGCTCTGACAGCCATGGATGTGTCCGCTTCCTTCCAGGGAAGCTCCTGCGTCTATACAGCTTCTCCAAAGCCAGGAGAGGTCTTAACCAGTCTTACTAACTAGGGGGAAACAAAAGCCAACGGTTGGAAATAAAGCAATTCAGAAATCCAGGCAGGAAACTCAGTGCTGTTGCTAAATGTCTGGATATCAACCCTAGATGCTGGGAACAGTTTGTGAGACCCAGGATTGTCAGCTTTCAGTCTCTTCGTTTTTCTAAGCTCTGCGGGGTTTCAGGGGGAGGATGGAGGATTGAGTGGAAGGATCTAACGTTGGACTTGGTGTGTGGAAAAGAAGCCCATCTCTGCTGTGGTAAGACACTAAGTTTTCTGGCTCATTCGTGACTGCAACAGTCCTTGGTCATCCTAACAAGACCAGGCACAGCCCTTGATGTTAGACTCCACTGGGTAAATAGTGAATGTTCAGCCCATCATAACAGGGAGGACTGTTAGGAGGAGCACTGTGACTTCAGAGTTCATAGTTCAGTCCTTACAGTCAGACTTGGGTGGCATGTCTGCTTTCTATTTAGTTGACTGACCTATTTTGGCCAACTCATACAGCCTTGCCAGGCCTAAGCGTTCTCTTCTGTACAATGGGGATATTAAAAAATGTTCCCCAGAAGATAAAGAGATGGCTCAGAGGTTAAGAGCACTAGCTGCTCTTCCGGAGGACTCAGGTTCAATTCCCAGCACCTGTTTGATATAGAACAACTGGCTCTTACTCCAGGGGAGCTGATGCCCTCTTCTGGCCAATGTGGGCACAGCACACATATGATGTACAAACATATATATAGGCAAAGCACACATACACATAAAATAAAAATAAATCTGAAAAAAATGGACAAGGTCAGGGCTGAGGGCAGGAGTATCTGGGAGAATGTAGACTAGGGCTGCTGAGGACCAGCCCGGGAGCCCTGAGTCAGGCACTGAAAAAGCCCAAACAGCAGGAGCTAGGTAGGGGTGCCGAAAGAGTGGGAACCCCCAGGAAAAACAGTAAAACCCAGCTAGGTCTGGCCCACCCTAGTGTGTCTGCTTCCCCTGTGAGGGGTATAGGAGGAGCCTATTTTCCATGGGTCCCCAATGCAGCTAGGGAAAGCTAACTATATCCTCCAGGGATGCCAATAGCTGGAAGCAAGGGTACGTTGTAAGACATGTGGGCCTCAGGACAGATACTTGCAGTAGGCAAGGCTGAGGCAAGTAGGGGGACAAGTCTGAAACAGGATGAGCCGTTACTCTAGGAGATCTCAGTAAGAGCCATCGACTAGCCTTTCAGCCAGAGTCTAACTGAATCTCAGGCCGGCAGCCATGGTCGACTAGCCTTTCAGCCAAAGTCTAACTGAATCTTAGGTAGGCAGCCATGACCACCTCGGCCCTGCTTTGGGGAAAGGTGAGATTCCAAGGATCTCACTCTGTGGAGAGAGTGAGGTATCTCATCTTGAACACATGGATCTTGGCTGCAGAAGGAATACAGATGAGGAACCAAGTGTGGGCTGTGACAGTGTAGGCAGATCTGGTCTGAAGACTTCAGCGCCTTTTTAAGTTATTATGGAGGTGTGTTTGTGTGTCTGGCTTTGTTTTTGCCCACCGTCACAGTCAAAATCTGATGTGCTCATTCACAGATAGGTTTCTGTGGACCCACTATGTGACCAGTTGTTGGCCTAGGGCACATTATGTCTACCATCCCCCCGGCCAGAGCACAGAGTGGCACAGACCAGCCCACCTGATGTTCTTACGGAGCACACAAGATAGCAGAAGCAAGAGCCAAGCTGGAAAGGGGGGCATGGCAGCGAATGGTCTCACGGGAGAGGATTTGGCCTGGATTCTGAGGTGGATAGGAATTTGCCAGAAGGAAGGAAGGGCGGGTGGAGGTGGGGGTTCCAGGCAAACAGAACTGCACAGAGCTGTCGGAATTGGAAGTCCCAGATGGTATGTCTGGGAAGCCGAGAGCCCTTAGGTGTGGTTGGAAGAGGTCCTGGCTGTGTCTGGGAATCACCCTCAGAGTTCTCTGCCAATGTAGATTCTTGTTCTTTGCTCAGGCGCACTGAACACCCCAGGAAGCAGCCAAGGAGCCTCTTTATTAAAGACCTCTGTCCGTCCCACACACATGTGGGCACAGGTGGCTCACATGTACAGCCAGAGCTGAGAAACAGAAGTTAATTCTAATTCAGCAGAAGGTAAGCTTTTCAGAAATGCAAAGGCATATGAGCAGGAGCTGGCTCAGCAGGAGAGAAAGGCATGGGCAGCAGAGGTGCTGACCCTAAGCGGGATGAGTGGGGAGGGCTGGACAGGCTGTCTCTGGCTCTGCTTGCCAGTTAGGGCCCACATCCCAGAGGGTAGCAAGCTACAAAGGCTGAAAATGGGAAAGTGAGATTCTGACGGAGAAAGAAGCCAGACAAAGGAGGGACTGTCTGGGACCAAGAGGGAAATCCCCTGGGCCAAAAAGAGTCATGATGCCCTTCAAGGTAGAGTGACGGTGAGAATCTGGATCCGTGGTCCAAGATGTGGCTTTGTCACCCTCAGCCCATGAGGCCTCAACAACATCATGGCCATTCCTCACCCTCTCCTATAGAATAGACCTCAGAAGCCCTCTCTGAAATTAATCTGAACTCAGAGCAGCACCCTCTCGAGGGTGAGCATGTGTAGGTGGAGGGGCATATGTAGAAGGACAGAAGAACCCTGAGGATGGTGTCTGCCATGGGGGTGTTGGGATCCAGCAGATTTGGGACCAATAGGGTGGGCCTCAGTGAGTTCTCATAGGCAGAGGACAGCCATAGGTGGGTTGCATAACAAGACACCAGGGAGCCAGAGTGGAGGAGATTGCAAAAGGAACAGGGAACCCACCGTGTGCTACATTGAGTTTGGCTATGAGCTCCCTGGCTTTTTGAAATCCTCACTGGCTATTCTGCAGTGACCACCATAAGGCTTCACCCATCACTGCTGTGTATCAAGGTTACTTGAGTGTTTGGACCGTGCGGTTTTTCCATCTCTCATACCAATCCACCGAGCAGGCATGTTCTGCTATAATGGGGGAAGCTGTCTTGGAAACATTAGGTCTCCTGCTGAAGGCCAGTAGCCAGGAGCAACAGGGCTAAGACCTACTCTGGGTAGGTCTCAGATGTACAGCCCTTCTCCCAAGTCCCTAAGAACTGGAGAAAGAAAAGAAATGGGCTGCCCAGAGACCCCCAAGTGCACCACACCACCAGAGATTTCTCTTCCATACTTCTCCGGGTCCTCAGAGATCAGTATCACACCCTCTCCAGGCTGATGCTCACACACATACACACACACACACACACACACACACACACATGCACACCAGACCCCATATCTGAAGTGCTGATATCATGATGGGCTACCTTTCATGCAGGGTGTAAGGAAGAAATGACACAGTATCCACAGAAACATGAGTTCTCTTCCTCTTCTGCTTCACACTCTATGCTTGTTCTAAGATGGCTATCTTCACATTCCCCTCCCAAATGCTTGCCCCATTCTCACCTCTATGACCTTCTCACCTCTCAGACCCTACTGTCCTTTCAGGACTCTCTAGGGACCACCAAGTTGTTAGTGCTTCTGTCTGAGTTAGCCTCTCTCTACATTAGGAACCTGTATATACAAAACAATGTCACGCTTAGAGCCCTGAGCATGTGGCCCACTGACCTGTGCCAGGACGTACCCATGGGTGGCTAAGCCTAACGGGCACACAGGATTCCAACATTGTCCCCAAACAGTGCATGGACTCCTGCATTTTTAGCTTCCTCATTTCAGCCAAGATTGGCCAAGGTCATGGGGGTGCACGGCTACAATCCCACCCAGACCACAAACCCATGGTTAGATATTAGGAGATCTGTGCTCTAGCCTAGCTTTCCCAGGTTCCCTCTCTGGTATAGACATCTGTCTAAGTTCTTCTGACATTAGTATATTATAGTTCTTATCTGCCACACCCATATCCTTGCTGCCTGAGGTCTATAGCATACAGTCCCTGGCTTATTTCTGTCCCCCTTGCTTTCTATCAGAAGCCTTCACAGAGTGATGAACCCAGCCTAGGAGCCGTCTTTCTTTGCAGCTCAGATGCTCCTTGCTATCATCAAAAGGGAGGGGGTTCCTTGCAACTCCATGGTCTGACTCAAGACTTTGGAAACCCTTTTCTCTTTAGCTGCAGAACACAGTCCCAGAAGGGAGAAATGTTGATGTTGGGATGAGGTGGGGCTGCTTTGCTATGGATTCAACACAACACTGAGTATCATTCAGGGTTATTTCTCTCACACTGGGGACTTTCTGAGGCTCATGCCTGACTGCTTGGTCTACCTATCCAATGACCCTATAAGATACAACTGATGTTATTATCATTCAGTAGAAGAGAACTGAAGTTCAGTGGGCCTGGGTAAATTCTCCAGGGCCACAGAGCACTTCTGTCTTTGCACTCCTTTCATAACCATACATGCAGGCAGCTCTGAGAAATTGGCAGCTTACTCGGGTGTGGGTGTGAGCCAGCAAAGGGTCCTCTTGACTCCCTCAGAGGAGCTAGTACTTAACCTCACAGGTCTGACAACAGTCTGAGACAGTTAACCCACTCACAGGGGTAGCAGGCATGCTCACCGGGGCTTGTGTGTAGGTCACAGCTTCCATAATTTCAGCGACTTCATCCATCTCCTGAAGCCCACTGGCTTCTCCAGATGCCTGTGAGGACACACAGCAGGATAGCAGGTTATACAGGATTGCAATACTTGTGAAGGTCAGAGATTGACAAACAGACTCCTGTGGAGGAACTGTGTGTGCATGAGTGTGCATTTGCATGTATGTGTATATGTGTATTTATATGCATGCACGTGCATCTTTTTGACTGCACCTGTGTGAGTGCATCTGTGTGTGGTATGCATACATCTGTATATACATATATGCATACATATGTGCGTGAAGACATGTGTATATACATGTTTGTGTGGTATGCATGCATATATGAAATGTATATAAGAATATATGTATGTGTGGCATTTGTGTGTATGTACATGTATGCAAACATGGGATCAGAGACAGGGTGGAAAAGGCAGAGTATATAGTTGGTTATTCTATTTCTGTCCACACTGTTAGTGCTACAATCTGTTACTTCACCTTCCAACCATGTGCAGGCTCCCTTTGCTCCTGGTTTATGCAAGGTGCTTCCTGGAACCCATTCAGGGAGCACTCATCCAAAGTGGCTTCCTCTTGTCACCTAGCCTTCACAGCTAGCCCCCTGTGTCAGCCCAGGAGCCAGAGCTGTTGTGGCTTTTCAGAAGATCCTGTGTCCTGGGCCCTCTGGGTTGTTTATACTTCAACTTAAATGCAGAGCAGAGACAAATATCTGATAACTTCCTCATCCCATCTCCCAGCTCTCTTGAACGTCACTGGCTCAGGAGTTCAGAAATTCAAACAGACCCGAATGCTACCTCTGGTGTACAGATTTTTTTTTTTAACACTAAAGTAATGAAACCAACTTCTAATGTGTTCAGAAGTTGACATCACTTAAAGAGCAACAGTCTCGGGAAATGCCACTCAGCCTGCATCTGGCTTTGGCATGATGCTCCTGTCTGCCTGGAAGAACCTTCAGACCTTGCCTCTCCCTCCCTGGCTTCCAGCCCCTCCTCCTGCTCCTCTGCTCCCTGACCTGCTCAGCTGAGTCTGAGGCTTTCTCGATGAGTTGTGTCTCCAACTGTGTGTCAGAGGCTAGAGGAGGGGGCAGCTCCTCAAGTATATCCTCTTATCCCCAGCCTACAAAGGGCTGTCACTACCAGTAAATCCTGGAGGGAAGGAAGTAAGAAAGGAGCCATCTTTCCTCCCTGGCCCCCACCCCACCCCCAACTTAGGAATGGATTCACTTGCCAAGCATAAAATGAGCCTAAATTTAGGTTCATTTTTATAGGACTTTACACCCAGAATATCTTAGCATTCTAGCTCTGATTTTAGAATCCTGACACCCTTCTTGGCAGGAAGGCTGGAAACCAGGCCATTGACTGCCACAGCCAGAGGAACACCTTATAAGACACACAGCCCCCACTCCAAGGAGACGGCTGAAGAGCTTTAAAATGTGAAAGAAAGCCAAAAGCCCAAAATAGGACTCGGGGCAGTGCTGGCCATGATGAGAGGCCTTTAGACTGCATGACGCTGAGGGAGAAGAATTGGATGGGCACCCAGCCTTCCCCTGGCTGACTGGGGGATGAAGGTACAGAGCCCTGGGTAAGATGGGAGAGTTGTGTGTGTGGGGGGGGCAGGGATCCAGAGGCTTACCGAGGACTCTTGTGCTTCACACAGCTCCTCAGGGGTCCTGGGGTCTGAATAGATGGTAAGCTGTTGTATGGAGCCCTGAGGAAGAGAGAAACCAGAGTCAAGTTACACGTGTACATGATAATGCCCACGGAAGACGGGAGTGCCCCAGTGAGGGAGGATACTGCAAAGAGCCAGCGTGGGAATGTGCTGTCTATGGAGGTGCCAGGAATGCTGGGTACCCTTCACTCCGGTTCTCCGGTCAAGGGACTCTTCTTGTGTGCTCCCAAAGAGTAGGGACCCCCCTTAGCATATGTTCAGAAAATGGGCAGTCACAACAGCCTCCTAACATCTCCAGCCCCCTGCATGTTAGCAGCAGGCCCTGAAACCTGTCTTCCTCTGCCCACAAAGCTCACAACTTTCTTGCTAGACATTCTAGTGATGGGGCGAGCTGCCAGCGGCCTCCCCACCCCACTCCTCAGATCTGGAGCTCGCTCCTCAAAAGACACCAACGCCAGCGTGTACATGTGTGTAGCGTGTACACACAGGCTCAGCATCCCTGCTGTGCTACAAATAAATTCAATTTCTGCCCTCTAGTGGTGCCTTTTTCATTTCCTTTTGGTTGGTTGGGGGAGGGGGATTGAGTCTCTTTTTCTTTTCTTTTCATTCTTTTCTTTTCTTTCTTTTTTACATTTAAAATTTTTTATTTTTGGAGACATATTCTCATTTTATAGCTCTGGCTGTCCTGAAACTCTCTAGGTAGAGCATGTTGACCTTGAACTCACAGAGATCTGCCTGACTCTGGATTGCTAAGATTCATGCACTACCACACTGGGTTTTGAGACAGAATCTTAATCTGTAGGCTAACCTGGAACTCACTCTGCAGCTCAGGCTGGCTTAGAACTCATGACTCAAGGCAACCTGAGTACTGAAATTGCAGGTATGAGCCAGGCCTCTTGCCTTCTGTAGTGTGTCTGAGTCACCCTAGGACTGCTGATAACAGTTATTTTCTCTAGAGCGTGCCTCTTTTGGTAGTAAAGCCAGTCTTCTGATTTTTTTTAAAGGACATATTATTTAAAAGAAGACAGAGAAAGTAATTCCTCATTTCGATTGTTAAGATTCATCCAGCTTTACAGAAACAGCTTAAGCACAACTACCGTCCACATGCGGAAATTAAGTCATTTGAGACTAGCAGGCTTGACTCAGTCATGGCTTTCAGTGAACAAAGTGGTTCTGACTATTTTCCCAGACAGGCCTATAATTTACTATGTAGCCCAGGCAGGTCTTGAACTCATGTTCTTCCTGCTTCAATCTCCTGAGTGCTGAGATTACAGGATGGGCCAAAAAGCCCAGCCTCAGGATAGGGATTTTTATGTCCACATTCGGCCAATACAACAGACCCGGTCATACACTACTGCCTAAAGCCTAAAGCCGCTGTGGATTGCTGAGTACTGGGATCACTGGCGTCCAGGCCTAGAGTCCTTCCCACATGGTATGCAGGCCTTTCGAGAGCATAAGAATAAAATAATGATGTTCATTGCCCCTCCTTAGTGTGTGGCAGTTCATGCCCAAACTTCTCTGGTCTGCAGGAAGCGGACTGAAACTCACCGTAAATCTCTCCAGGCCCGTAGCTCCGGCATTGCCCACAAAGATCCCGGCACTGGGCTCAAACGTCAAAGGCCAGGAAGATCGCTGGAAAAGGACTTGACTGTGTTCCTCACAGTCCATGAAAAGGGCCACTTCCTCGCCCTGGACGGTCACAGTAAAACGATTCCACCTGTTGGTCATCACAGGCACCGAGAAAGCCGCAGCTTCACGGGACACATGGGAGCCTGGTTCTGTGTAGTAGAGGATAACCCGCTGGCGGCCGTCCTCCACACCGGAAAGCCGCAGGCCCAGGTAGATAACTTTCTGGAAAGCATCGGTGATAGCGAAGAGCACGCCCCCTTGGGGACTATTGGGCTTCACCGCCACACCAATGGCAAAATCGCTGAAGAAGGTAGATGGGATGAGAGTCCTGGCTGGGCGGCCGACGTTGGCACCGGGCCCAAAGCTGTAAGCCGGGAAACCGCCATAGCCGGTGACAAAGGACACAGACGAGGGTAATGGGACACCAATGAGCTCTGTGAGGTCCAGGTGGTCTTGAGAGGCTGACCCTGCAGGGAGGGAGAGAGGTCATGATTCCACTATGCTGGAACAAGGAGGTGGGAGCCATAGGCAGAACTGGATTCCACCGGAACGCACTGGAAAGTAGACTTTCTGAATGGCAGTTCAGAAACGTCTGGAACAAGCTCTAGTGATGAAATGTGGTGTACAATGTGCACAAAAACACATGGCTATAACTTGGAAACACCATTTCAGAAAGCACCGTGTGGTGACTGAACGCTCACCAGGCCTTCCACTGTTTTCCCCTCCCCTTTAATTGTTGTTTTTCTCTTTTAAAAATTAAAACCATGCTGGGAAGGCTCCTTCATTGATTGGACTGCCCACTAATGGACGGTGATCTACAGTTCGGAAAAACACAAATCGTTTCTAGAATATGTAGTGCCTTCCCTCTTTAACTTGGAGATTTCTTTCATCATTTAACAAAGTGGAATTGGGCTGTATTGCTTTGTTTTAAATGAGGTCTTTTGTTTACGTGCCTCAGAGCGTAGGGGTAAATCAGGCACAAAGAGGGAGAGGGAAGTGTTGCCCAAAGTCCAGAAAAATTGAGCTTTGCTTCATAGTGGTAAGCACTCCTCCTCCTCCTCCTCTTCTTCCTCCTGTTCTTCCTACTCTTCCTCTTCTTCCTCCTCCTCCTCACCGTCATCATCATCATCATAATCATCCACATCCCAGCTCTCTCTCTCTCTCTGTACCAGACACTGCTCTCAGCTCTTTATATGATTAAGCTCACTCCACCCTCCCTCGAGCCCCACGAGGTTAGGTACTGTTATTTCTGTTTACTCCTGAGAAAACCAAGGCTGCTAGAAACTAACAAATTTGCAAGCAAGAGTCACATGCAAAATTCAAAAATAAGAGCCCCTGACTTGAGTTTGTACTCTTCACAAGCACACTTGTGGGGGTTGACAGACCTCCAGTGCGGTGGCCTGAAAAAGACCTTGGATCCAATTGTTGTCCATGGACAAAAGCTACAGGCTGCTCCAGTGACCCGCACACATTCCTGAGCTGCTTTGGAAGTGACAGCAGTGACCAAGAGTGGAACGCAGGTCTCAGGTAGAGTGAACACACCCGGTGCCACTAAGCCAGGGGACAAGACTTCAGAGCCAGATCCCAGAACAGTGAACCAGAACAAGGGAGCAGTGGCAGACCACAGGACAGATCTCCTAGTGGCCACCTGGGCTATAGCCAACAGTCAGAGGCCCTTAGTCCACGGCTAAGATTCTCTCTCTATCCCATGAGGAAGCCAAAGGACAACCCAAATGAATGACTAAGACCATCTTTCCTTGTTAGCTTCAACTGTCAACTTGAAGGGAGTCTCGATTGAAGAATTCTCCAAGACTACCCTGTGGGAGCATCTTCTCGATGGCTAATTGATGTAGAGTGACTAACTCACTGTGGGGGCGTGTCAGCTCATACAGGGGGTCCTGGACTATAGAAGAAAGCTAGCTGAGCAGAGGTGAGGGAGCATTTAGCAGTGTTCCTCCGTGGTTTCTGCTTCAAGCGCCTGCCTTAAGTTCCTGTCCCAACTTCTTTCAGCGTTAAGTGGTGTTTTGGAAGTGTAAGGTGAAATAAACCCTTTCCTCCTCAAGTTGTTGGTCACAACAGAAGGGTAAAGTAGAATACCATCCATGTAGCCCCCAGTCAAAAACAGTGGACACAACAACCCTTTCTGTTACATCAACACAACAGTCAAGACTCCCCTGGGTAGGGATCTGCCCGCTGTGCTGGGTCAGGGCCACCTCTGTCCCTGAGCAGCTTGTCCAGAGTAGTTGCTGCCATTTTTCTGCATTATTTCTTTGTCCTTGCATCAGCCCTGGAAACCAACTGCTACTAACCCATTTTATGGATGAAGAACTGAGGCTTAGGACATGAAATCTTGGCCTGAGGATACATAGTGATCTGTGAACCATAACTAGCCTGACTTCCAGTTGACTTGACATTGGAGTCTGATGAAAAGAGGAATTTCCACAAGGGTTTTGGATGAAACTGTGCTGAAGGCAGATCCCGAGCACCAACAGAACCCTGAGGTAAGGGCTGGGGAGGTGGCTCAGTCAGCAGAGTGTTTACCATAAAAATCTGAACACCTGAACTTGGATCTCGGCCTCCACATAAAAACATGACTGTAATGGCACTCCCTGTATCCCCAGTGCTAGGAGAGCAAAGACAAGAGAATGCCTGGAGCTTGCTG
Source organism: Grammomys surdaster (assembly GCF_004785775.1). Lineage (NCBI taxonomy): Eukaryota > Metazoa > Chordata > Mammalia > Rodentia > Muridae > Grammomys > Grammomys surdaster. The sequence goes on from NW_021604644.1 coordinate 1,997,363, forward strand.
CCATCCGGACAGTCTAGACAGAGTGAATCAGTGAGCTTCCAGATTCAGTGAGAAACTGAGAAAACTGCTCAACCTTGACTTCTGGCCTCCAAGTGCACACTCTCCCCACCCCACCCCCCCCACACACATACCACAGATACAGACACACATAGACATACACAGATATACAGACACACACGTCTACTGCACAAATGTCCGTGTGTTCATATATACAAGTAAGTTTTTAAAAAGAATCACACAGGATAACTGAGGCAATTAAATGACACAGTGTGGGATGCTGGCACAGGGCTCATGATCGATAAGTGATGGTGACCCTTCACCCTGCCCTCCCTGTCACTGTCATAGACTTTCAGGTTTGGAAAGGATACAAGCCCCACCTAACCCATGTTAACTCCTCTTTTTCTAGCGTGGAAACCACTAGCTAAAAGTAGCCATTGAACACCTGAATAACAGGGCTTCCCCTTGAAAAATGCTGTGCTAAATGCAAACTGGATCTCAAAGACTCAATTTGGAAAAAAAAAACAGTATAACATAGCTAATTTATAATCTTCATATTGATTATGATTTCAAATGATAGTTTGGAAGTTTGAGGGTTAAATGTTATGTCAATTTTTTTTTAAGCTGAGCCTGGTGGTACAGACCTATAATCCCAGCTACAAAGGAGATTGAGGCAGAAGATGGTAAGTTTGATGTCTGCTGAGGTTACATTGTGAGTTCAGACCCATCCTGGGTAATTTAATAAGACCCTGTGTCAAAAATAAACAGAAAGACTGGGTGGCTATGCCTGGTGGTGCACACCTTGAACCCCAGAACTCAGAAGGCAGATGCAGATGGATCTTTGAGTTTCAGGCCACCCTGGTTTACAGAAAACATTCCAGGATAGCCAGGGCTACACAGAGAAATCCTGTCTTGAAAGACCAAAAGAGAGGAGAGAGGAGAAAAGATTAAAACTGCCTGGTTCCACGCGTGTCTAACAGGCACAAGGCCCTCAAGATCCCCTCTTTGTTCCCGTCCCAGTATGAAAAAACAAAAGACTAAAGGATAACAGGCAGAAGCTACACGTGCCCACACTCCTCTTAAGAAAAGAACCACCGACCAGCTCTGCTGATCCTCTCCAGGCCACCTCCTAAGCCCAGGCCCCTGGCGACCCACTCCTGGGACCCCAGTGTCATCATTCCCATGCTTCTGTTTGCATCTACTCTGCATGCCTTGTTTGTAACGAAGTACAGGGTCATGTGGCTGCCTCCAACCCTCATACAAACACTGCCTTTATCTATCTTTTGCGTCTTTCTCCCCTCTTCCCCCAACATCATCATTTTTGGATTAATCCTTGTTGAAGCTGGGCCCCTACTCCTACCACATGTGGATGAGCTGCAATGGGCAGGGTCGCTTTTCTGGTGATGGAGAGGAAGACTTATGTGACTTTCCAGACCAATTTGCTACAGATTCCTTCATCCCCACCTCCTCTGCTTCTGGGTCCAGGCCACCATTCCACTGTACAGATTTGTGACAGGGATTTGTGGGTGGCATGGGGTCTGTTCACTTACAATTTCACTGGTGGCTGCTAAAGTGCTCTTTGAAGATTCTGTACCACTGACCATACCCACTGGTGGCCTCAAATGCCCATGTTGAGGGGAGGCAGAGAGACTCACTTGAGAGAAGTCCATGGGGCTTTTTAGTTGCAGTGATATGCTTAAGGTTTTTTGAAATCTTTACTTTGATTATTATTCTAATTATGTGTATATGTGTGGATGCATGAGGGCAGGTATCTGCAGAGGCCACAGGTGTCAGACACCCTGGAGCTGGATTTACAGGTCCTGTGAGCTGCCTGAGGTAGGTGCTGAGAATCTAATTCAGGCCTTCTGGAGGAGCACTATATGGCCTTCATAACCACTGAGCCACCTCTCCAGCTCCACAATGTTTAATTTTTAACATTGGCTCCAAAGAAGTATTCACTGTATTGGTGTTGTTATTATTATTATTGTAAAGAGAGTCTCACTGGATAGCCATGGCTGGCCTGGTGATTCACTATAGACCAGGCTGACCCCAAAGTCACTGAGATCTGCCTGCCTCTGCTCTCCAGTGCTAGAATTAATATAATGTTTGCCACTGTGACTACGAGTATTCTTCAGAACACACTTCATTGAAAACACTTCACAATTTTTATGATGACAATTACCCTCTTCAACTAAAGAGAAAAATCTGATCACATAGAGTCCCTGCTTAGAAATCTTTTATGGCTATCTATGATCCCCAGGGTCAGGCTGCCACCCAGGGACTTGAGACACCTTTTCTATCTGGGCCCAGCCATGCTCCCCTGCCCTCCTAAGATAATCTACAACAGCCTGTAGAGTGCTTCTCGTTTGTCACAGACCTACATCTACCCCAAATGCTTTCCCCATGTCATTCATCCAATTACCTTTCAGATAACTCTTCCTTCTCCTCCTGCTCCTCCTCCTGCTCCTCCTGCTCCTCCTCCTGCTCCTCCTGCTCCTCCAGTCTCAATCCACCCCCACCCCCACAGCCATTTCTCCCTCACTGCCCATAAGCTCTTCTTGGAAACTGTACTGAGAGCTGTACTGTAAGCCTCCTGAATGCACACTGGGGTCTTCTATCACAGCCCCTCCCCCATGTCACCACTGGCTGCTTGTTTCTACCCCCAGTGAATGATGAGGACAAAAATTTCACCATTCATGGTTCCCAGGACCCAAACCATGAGGAAGATGAGTGTAAAAATGAACAGACTAAGGAGTCAACAGAAGGATGGATGGATGGATGGAAGGGAGGATAGGAACTTTTGACATCCTCATTTTACAGAACCCCAAGCCAAGGTTAATAGAGGGAAAGTGTCCAATGGTCACAAACCTAGACATAATTCTCAACTGAATGCTATCCTCTCCAGTTTATAACCTGCTTTAAAACAGACAGACATCCATTCGAAGTAATTTTAGTTTGAGGCTCAAACCCCACAAGGCGTAGGTTAAAAGAACAATAAATCTGGCTAAATGTAACTAGACAAAGCAAAAACCACAATAGTGATTTCATAATTTAAAGACATAAATCTGGTTAAATTTGACTACAAAGAAATAAAGATCTGAGGACAAAAACATTTTTTAAATCATAATAATATTAAACCCCACAATGTCAGCTTAAAAACCAAGAGCCGACAGAAAAGCAGAATCCTGACGTCACAGACAACAAACCCACTCCTTTAACACAAAAAGCAGATGGGTAATGCCATAAGTCAGCAGAACGATGGGCAAAGACTAGGAAGTTCTATCTACAGTAGAGAAAAAAACGAAGGCAGCTCAGATGTAAGTATATGGAAAACGTTTGACCTCATGATGAAAGAAGTGCAGAGCTGAAAGGCGAACCCATTTTTCTTATCAGATTGGCAGCGATCAGAATGTTGGCTAATCGAAAATGCTGGCAAGAGGCTGAGGCAGCATGGGGCCCATCTTCTGCTCTGTTAGTGAAATCCTAAATTGTGTCACATCCATGGGATATAATCTGACACCCATGCAAAAGTACCAATGCATATGCATTCTTTGACCCAGTATAAATGATAAAATATGTCCATGCAAGGGAATTCAATGTAGCTTCCCAAATGCTGCATCCTTAGGCAATGATCTGAGAAATAACCAGGATGCAGTCAGTAAAAAGAAAAAAAAATAAGTCACAGAATAATTACTAGCGGGAAGTACCTGGGCTAACATATAGCAAATACATAAGCATGTGAAGGATTTTGAGGCCCATGGAGATATGCTCTATATACGGTTCTGATCAACAATGAGCTACATGTGTAAGGTAACCCAAGGGATGGTGCTGTCCAGAGGCTTCAGAGCTCTTAGTTCAAGTATATCTGTCAAGTTTCCACATGCACAATCAACGCAAATATTAGAATATATTAGGATCTCTCCAGAAGGATGCCCAAGAAACTGGGGCTAGAAATTGTGTCCAGGGAAGAGAGTAGAGACTGGAGGATAGAAGATGGACCTCTTCATGGGTATCTGTACATTACACCACTCACCTGGTGTGAAAAATAAAGATATTTATGTATTCTTAACTCCTTGAATCTGTTTTTAAAAACTTAGAGACTCGTGCCATATACCTTTAATCTCAGCATTCAGGAGGCAGAGGCAGATGAATTTCTATGAGTCTTGTGACTAGTCTGGTCTACACAATGAGTTCCAGGATAGCCAGGATTCCAGAGGAGGGGAGGGGGGGAGGGGAGGAGGAGCAGGAGGAGGAGGAGGAGGAGAGAAGAGAAGGAAGGAAATTTAACAACATGCTTTGTCATTGGGATGTAGCCATCTTTGTAAGAAAGAAAGCAGGGAGAAGGAAGAAGAGCCTACCAGGTTTCCTGCCTCCCCATCACAGCTCTAGATAAGAGCCCAAGCCCAAAGTATGTGACCCCCTTCTTTGTCTCATCCACTCACCCCCTCTCTTTTACTGGGAGGAGGGGAAGCTTTCTGGTGGGATGCTTCAGCGTCTGCAGAAGTGGTGGTTCCATTGGGGTAAATGGGCTGGCTCACATCCAGTGCTCTATTTCTGTGTGGAGTTCAGGGGTCAGAGGAGGGCACATCTAGACTTGCACATGGCCATCTCATGGATTTCTATTTCCAGGTATCTGTTTAAAGTTTATTTTTTCCATAATCCTATCAAATAACCTTGTTTTATGGGCCAGGGAACTGATGGAGAGGAGGAAGAGACATGGTTATGAGGCCTAACAGCAGAATCTGGGGTTACCCAGACTCCAAATCACAAGTTCCCAAGATCCCTGGCTACCCAGCCTTTCTAAGCACTGGCCCATGGTGGGCCAGCTGGAGAAGGGAAGAGGAAGAGGAAGCAGGCTGCAGTGGAGGACTCCTTAAACTTTGGTCAGAGCTGGGTTCCCCTCCAGCCTCCACCCTCTATCAAGCATGCAGCCTTTGGGTAGATGACCAGGTTGACATGTGGCTTTCCTTCCCACTTCCCTTACAGAGATCGTATGGGATGGCGACATGGAGTCCAAGCTACCAGCAAGCTGTACAGCTTGTGAGGCATAAAGTTAGCAAAAGCTGTAGTCTGCAGACTCTCTCCAGCCACACTCCCTGCTCCCACCCTCACCCAAAGGTGGACAAGAGAGGACAAGTGTGCAGGCGCAGGGCCACAAGCCCTGTTTCCATTGACTCAGCCTCAGAAAGAGAGCCACAGAGTCTGCTGCAAGCCCTAGTCCTCATCCTTGCTCTCAGCAGCCCCGCCTTCCTCCACAGGCATGGTCCCATGGCGTGGTATGGTGGGGGGGGCACAGGACCCCTGGCCTGGAGTGACCCATGCTCAGGGCTGGGCCTGTGCCTGCTGGCTTATTTATCCCTGGCTTCCAGCAGAAAGGCCACCTGCTCAGGCAGCCATGAGGGGTGGGAAGGAGGAGCCTGGGAGCCAAGAGAAACAGGCTCAGCAATTTGGTCCATGACTTGTCCTGGGATGGCTTTGTGCTGGGAGCAAGGGAGAGAAGGAGGTCACAGCTGGTGGGAAGATATCTCTGCATCTTGGAGGGACAAGGCCTGGAACTCTGGGAACACTGCTGGTGGGGGCTGGTAGTAGGACTCTCTGGACTGGGGTCATTGAAATGGCTCACACTTCTCCACAGAGTTAACATTTATCAGAGGGCAACTTCATGTCTTGAACAAAACTGTATCTAGAGCATTCAGTATACACTTCTCTCACTATTATAATTATCTTAGTTTTTTCCATACATTTCTTACATTGGAAGTCAAACTGGCATGAATGGGTCCCGTCCTTGTCCGTGTGTGTGTGTGTGTGTGTGTGTGTTTACATTTGAATGAATGCATACGCAGAAGCTAGGGGTTAACCTGTCATTCCTCAGGAACTATCGATACTGGGTTTTTCACACTGGCCTGGGGCTTGCTGATTTGGCTAAGATGGGATTGCTGGCTAAACCAACATCCAGGCTCTGAATCTGAAGTTCTAATGAGCGCCAGTAGGGCCAGCCTCCAGCCTCACACCCTACAACCACCTGCATGCTCATCCATCATCTGGGAATGCAAGCTCCTTCCATCTCCCAGGAGTCTCTCTGGAAGCCACACAGCCTCTGAGCAAGCAATGAGACCACAGGCAGGAGAGGTGGGGCTCAAGTTCATGTCCCAGCTGTGCTCAGTTCCCCTATCTGCACTGGACTGAACAAGATGAGCTGTCTGTGCATCGCCGCTGTCCTCAAACGCCTCATGGGATTGACTCTAAGGCCAGTCTTACTCCTTTATTTCTTTGATGCATAGGAGTTGTTTCAAAGGGGGAGTTTCAAATAAAGTCCATCCTCATGCCATGCCACATATAGCGCTGAAGATGCAGAGGGAGGGAGCTGAACCCAGACCATCCGTCATTAAGAAGACCGTTTCCAGGAACAATTAGCAGTTATCCAGTCACGCCATTTGCAAGCTCCAACACTTTCAATGGCTCCCTAGTTCCTTCAACATTGAGTCAAAATTCCATTCTGGGCACATATGGGGTTAGGGCTAGAGCCTAGCTTATAGAAGCCTCTGGATCTATCTTCAGTGGAGTGTGAGGGAGACAGAAATTATCCTCTGCTTATTCCCCCCTGCTCCCTTCCCTCCTCCTTCTCTTCTTTCTTCTTTTCTCATGCTGTTTGCTAAATTACTATTATTTTTGAAAGTTTTTTATATGTATGAGTGTTTTGCCTACATTTATGTCTCTGTACCCTGCGCATGCAACTTCTGCAGAGGTCACAAGAGAGTGTCTGATCCCCTGGAACTGGAATGAGAAATGGCCACGAGGCACCGTGTGGCTGCTGGGAGGTGAGCCAGGTTCTGGGCCAGAGAGTGGACGATCTTAAGCACGGAGCCATATCTCCAGCACCCTAATATGATTTTTTGTGTCTTCTTACCAGTATTTCCAGGCTCGGTCAGTTTACCCCAACACAAGGAATCCACTTTCACTCTACAAACGGAGCTCCAGGCATCCTTCCCCCTACACTCACAGGGTTTGGCAGAACTGGTAGTCTGCAACGTGGCCTGAGGAAAGGAGGACAGACAGAAACAGCCTGGGCCTCTTGCCCTTGGAAACTTCAGTGCAGACTCCTCAGTGATTTCAGGGTGGCCCCTCCCCAGGGCATAGGGAGAAGTCATCAGAGGAGGGCTTGAGAAGAACACTACAGAGGAAAATCTGAGCAGTCCCCACAGGGTGCCACTTTCTTCCCAAGGGTCCAGATGCCAGTTTCCATGGAAACCAGGAAAGAATCCTAACAGTGAAGAAACAAACTGGACTGGTAGGTTCAGTATTTGGAAGAGGTAAGAAACAAGATCTCTCACTTCCCCTCCTTTCTGCCACAGACCCCTGGACACCAGTACCTCCTTTTGCCCTCCAGCCTCAGTTTCCCTTTCTGCACATTGGGCTGAATTAGCCTTTCCATCTGTGGGATCCTGTCTGGGCTTTGGAGCCTGGTATCCCTAGGGAACCGTATCTGGCTTTGCAAAGCTCTATCCCACAGATGACCATTTGGGACCTGAGCCCAGGGCTCTTGCTTGTCAGCATTTAAGGCCTCAAGAGACTTAGTTGCTTTCCTCTGGCACCAGGTCAAGGCTGGGCTATGGAGAAGTCCCAAAAGCCTTGCAGTACAGCCAGGAACACTCCATCACCGGACGGGATGCGGCAGCGGCCCCCAGCGGCCACACGGGGACCTGCATCTTCTCAGAACTTCAGCCCTGGGTCCGAGGAATACTGAGTGCCATGGTTTGAGGAACCAAAGGAAACCCAGATCCCAACCACAGAGATTTGAAAGTGGTCCAGAGTAGAGGCATGCCATCAGACCGTACTCTGTGACCATGCTGAGCCTAGAACCCAGAGGCATAGTTCTCATCCTGTTTTACATTAAGGATTGCCTGGGTAGGCAAAGACATTCTTCTCCATTTGGCTGCCCTTCCCACCCATGCCTAGGAGCTGACAGAGCACTTAGCTGGTCTTCATCTATAGTGTGTGTAGTCCCTCTGGTCAAGGACTCTCCATGGTGGTTGCCAGCAAGCAATCTAGGGGTTGTGCAGGGTAAGGTGGGGGTGAGACTCTCCATAGGATCCTATCATAATCCCTCCAGTCCAGAATTCCCTGTGTTTACCTCAACTACCCCTCTAAGGCTGAAGGAAAACCCCTATATGCTCCTTGTCGCTTCCCAGTTATCTTACTGGGAACAGCAATGCCCATCCTTCTTAGGATTGGTGATATATTTTGTTCTCAGTTCTGAATATTGACTCTACATCTTCACAGATGCCAAGTAAAACCTGGATTTCTGGACCTACCCTTAGCCTTCTTTACTTTTTATTTTGAGACATGGTTTCACTAAATTGCCCAAGCAGGTCTTGAGCTTGTAATCCCCCTGCCTCAGCCTCCCCATAGCTGAGACCACATACAAGCCTCTGATAACAGGCCCATCTAAGACTTTTTCCTGGACATCCATGCAGAAAAGTGACCCCAAGGACTGGGGTGTGCCTTAGGCACACCCTACCCATGTGCTTTCTCTGGCTCTTACTGTCTAGAAAGAAAAGGCGTGAGGAGTTTACCACGCTGCAGACTTCTGACAGAGAAAGCTCCCTTTCTGGGGACAATCTGGGGCCACTTGGCTTCTGCTTGCTCTCCTCCACTGTTGGAGAGCTCGCTCCCAGTCAACAGCCATAAGAAGATTCTAAGTCTTCCAGGTTTTATTCTCAGACTGAGCTAAGCCCATCCCTCCCTGTGGCTACCCCACTCCACCAGCTGGCAGAGCTCTGGTCCCTGGTAGACAAAATGTCAACTTCCATACGGTGGTCTCTCAGATGTCACAAGGATACTAGAAATGGCACTAGCCTTTAAGAGAGCCTCCAATCACCAACTCCACACATGGCTTCAGAAATCTCTGCCTCTTCCAAGTCTCTGGCTCAATATCTGCAAACTGGAGTCTGGACTAAATGTTTTCCCAAGGCCCCTGCCAGGTCGGAGTGCCTCCAATTCTGCATCCTCCTCGTCTGCCTTCCAGTTTTTCTAACCACCCTAGACAGCAATTCCTTCAGGCCTGGAAGAAATGACTCCTACAGGGGCCAGAACACAGTTCTCCCCCACAGACCTCTTGGCCTCAGTAGAATTGGGAAGCAACCATGCCCTGAATAATGTCATCACACTGCCTGTAAAGAAAACCAGCCCCACCCTTGAGGAGACTACAAGGACCCTCCAGTCTCAAGAGGTCCTAGGACTACCTGACTCTCTACATAAGGGACATGAACACAGTAACCTCCAGGCCACAGGGCAAAATGCAAGAGGTCTTAGACAAACCTACCTCCCAAAGCATTTCTTAGAAGAATGTTTTCATGCCAGGGAAAAAGTCCTGGACCCACTTAGGAAGGAGACCTGGCTGGGCGATGATCAAAGACTCCATTTTTCTGAATTACAGAAGAGCATTTTTCTCCAAGTAAACTGAGAACGCCTCTTCCTTTTTCCGGTTTTCATGTATAGCGAAAGAATTTTTCCTTCTCAATGAAGTTACTGTGTGAGCACTCCCTCAATCAACTCTCTCTCTCTCTCTCTCTCTCTCTCTCTCTCTCTCTCTCTCTCCTTTTCTCTCCTTCCCTCTCTCCTCTGCTCTAGACCTCCCTCTCCCTCCCTTTTTCCTTCTCCATTTCTGTTCTAAGCCATAGAGAAAATGGTTAGTAAGGGTCTAAGATCTGGGGTTTAAGGCTACAGTTTGTTTCTCTGGAAAGTAGCAGAAGTCATCTGCCCAGCGGTAGCCAGCCTCCCAGTCATCCCCTCACCTGTCCCTCCCATAATGGTGCAACAAGGTGGGAGTATGCTCTCTCTTCTCATGAGAGATTCCTAGAGAGTGAGGGAACAGCTCGCTCAGTACAGGGTCAGCAGTGAGACTGGAAGAGGGCTGTGCCTGCTGCATCTGCTGCCTCCACAGTTCTCATGGGGTTTCCCATGGAAGCATCTTCTATGCTCTCAGTACCTCACTTCCTCCATGGAGCCACCCCCTTCCTATACACTTGCTGCATCTTTTCGTGGGCCTCCACATGGACCGCTCTCAGCTTACCTCTCAGTCTCCAGCAAAGCCTTAAAAAAAAGTGACCTGTGCATGAACTGAGTGGCAAGAGTCATTAATATCTATGACCTTATGCTATGGGCTTGTCCCATGGCCTAGAACTCCTCAACAGTCTGCCAGACCTGTTCCTTCTCATGCTTGATTCTTTATGAAATGGAAGGTACTGTTAGCCCCACTTTACATCCAGAAACCAAGAGATAAATGGCAGGATGGCAAAGGCTGATGGTTGTCCCCCTCCTGATTGGTCTCAAGGAAGTAGAATTCTCTAGGATCTGGCCTGGGTGAGTGTGATGCCCTGTCGCAGGCAACAGCCACAGGTGAGCCAGTTTCAATATCAGATAGATATACACTGGGTCCTGAGTCTGCCACTAACCAGTCGGGTGGCTATGGACTAGCCGCTTGATCTCTCTGAGCTGAGGCCTTCCAATTTGCATTGTGTGGACATGTGGGACCCTGGCTGAGAATATGACATCTGTCACTCAAGTGAGCACTGGGCTAAACACAGGGTCTGGCATGCATGGATCACTTGGGTTATAGTTAGAGGCCTAGATAAGTTATTTCTTGTTGACCCCCGCAGCCCCCCACCCCCAACTCAACATACCATGTCCCAGATTAGCCTTACAAGCACCTCACAGCTCTGAGCCACAAAGGAAAGAATGTGATTGGCTACATAGAGCCAAAAAGAAATAATATGTAGAAACCAAGCTTGCAGAGCATGGCCTCATTCCTCATCCTGAGCCTCACCTCACCTAGCATATGCATGTACACACACACACACACACACACACACACACACACACAGAGACAGAGACAGAGACAGAGAGAGACAGAGAGAGATAAAGGAGATCAGCCTCTCCACAAGATTCATATCTGAGCCTCAGCAAGTGGCAAGCGTGCCGTGGGCATTGCAGTGTGAGCCTTTGATCCCTCCCTTCACCTGCCTTGCCACACCTGAGTCAGAACCTGAGTGTGATATCACCCCAGAGACTGTGGACGAGTGGCAAGTGGACCAGAGATGCCAAGGGCACCAGGAAAGAGTTTACAGTCAATTCTCTTAGTATGAGGACTTTGCTTTCCATTTGGGGAACAAAGGCTCTTTGAGTGTGAGCAGGGCCTTGACTCCTCAAGATGACGTCAGCTGTAATGAGTCACCATCCCACCCCACAGGCTGCTCTGGAGGGCTCAGCTTGGGGACTCCAGTGGGAAAACAGCTCAGAGAAGGGCTCTGGTCACCTTAATTTCAGATTCCTGGCCTCCACAACTGCACGATGATAAATTATTGTTGCTTTAGTCTACTCACTTTGTGGTGTTTGTTCTAGCAGCTCTCTAGGTACCTCATATATTTCCTGATGCACACCAGCACCATTCCACAGTCAACACTCACACGAACCCAGCGAAGAGCTAGTCCAATGAACCCTGCTCTGCAGACACAGAGATGGAGGTGCAGAAGGATCCAGCCACCCAAGTAAGGCTGACTCTGGACCTTTATGGCCTGAGTCCAGACCCCATAGCCCATCTCCTTTCCAAGGACACTAGAGGTTCTCCAAGTGTGACACCTGGACTGGTAGCATCTGGGAACTTACTGGATCTCAGCATCTACACCAAACACCACAGATTTGGGGGTGGATCCCTGGATGCCATGCATTTACCAAACCTGGAAGGGTCTATGGCTCACACTCAAATGTGAAGCTCGCTCTGCTGCTGAAGCTAACATGGTGGCCTACATCTAGTCTTGGAGTCACAGAGCAGATGGCAAGCAGTGCAGGAGATTGCTGCATGGCCAGAGACCCAAACTTAGAGTACAGGGTTAAGAAAGAATCCAGCTGCTGCTCAGAAGAGATAGACACAGGAAGTGCCCCAGGACTACATGGGAAAGCTGAGCCTTCCCTGTACCATAGGAGCTTAGCAGCTGAGTAGCTTCCCAGCCAAACTGACTATGTGAATCACCGAATTTTACAGATAGGAAGCAGTTTGTCCCAGGGCCAGGGGGAGGATGCCACATGCTCCCCACTGATGAGAAGGAGACTGACTGGCAAGAAGCTTATGTAGGGATGTCCCTGGAGGTATGTGGGTAGACGATGGGCTTGGCAGATCCAGCCACTGTTAGGCATGGGTTATGTAGCCAGCCACGAGGGGTTGGTATTGCTTCATGGGAGGACTGTCCAGTCTAGAGCAGAATAGACCCATTCCTCCCAAGGTAACGGGAGCACCTGGTTCCTCAGCTTTGTCCCAGTCTGTCTTGTCCCACATATAGTTAGAGATGGACAGACAGTCAGGGGAAGCTACGCCAGCTTCAACAGGAAGTAGGCCTGTAAGCCCCCTATTCTTCATGGGACCCCTTCTGCTCATCCACCGATGTGTCACACCATGCCCCAGGAGCAGCTCTCTCCTCCTGCCCGGTCTCCCAGAAGCCCCAGTTTTTCACTACTCTGTCACCCTCTGTTCACTTGTCCGTGTTTCCCATTGGCCTGCAGGTACCGCAGGGGACAGGTGAAATCTTCTGTGTCTGCTCTAAAGCCTCTAGACTCCCCCTACAGCGTCTGGACACAGAATCCTGCCTGAGACTTGGCAATAGCCAAACAGTTGGTAGGTGAATACATGAGTGAATGAATGAATGAATGAACAAAAAAATGATGCATAAGGGAACCAGTTTAGTGAATTCTGGACAAGAATAACTGTTTGCTCACCTTAGCACTGTATATAGCAGTTATCATCACCGATCATAAAGAACTCTTATCAAAGCCAATCTCTGTTCACAGATAAAAACATCTAGTTAACATGTACTTTTTAACCCCACCCTCATCTAATCCCGGCTGTCTAGACATAATACAGTAATAATTAATATCATAGCAATAGCAACACAGCAGCTAGCTGTTGACTCACTGGAGGTCTGAAATTCCATATTCTCAGTTGACCCTTAAACAGGAAGGTTTGGAAAATGTAGCCTTCTGCAAGATGGCTGCCCAGGGCTCTCATCCAGCTGGGCTGGGAGTGCCCCTGAGACACACTGGCTTCTCAGACTTCAGATGAAATTCCAGCCGCCTCCACCTTCCCTCTCTCTGGAACAATGTTCTGGGTGGGACTTGTGAATAACACATGTTTCCCCTTCTCCGTGCCTCTGTTGGAGAGGGTGCTCAAGGTCCATTCTGGTGCTGGACATCAGCTCAGGCAACTGGGCAAGATCAGATGAGACTGTCTAGCCCTCCAGGCGCCAGGAGCAGAACTTTGAGATCCCTGGTCCTCTTGTATGGATAAAGCCCAAGCTCATTAAAGAGATAAACATTAGGTGGATGTGTCGTGGAGAGATGGGGTAAGTTTGAGAAAGTTTTGTGATTCTGGAGCTTTCTTGAGTGTAACCGTCTGTAAGTGAATCACGTCCTAGGGTATCTCTTGAATCTTTGGTATAGCATAGTTGCTAATAAGTAGTCAGCAAACCTCTTCTGAGTGGCCATCCACAGGCCTCAGACCCTTTGGAACAGAGCCACAAGAATGATCAGAGCCCTGAGGGGGAAGCAAGAGCTGCCCTCCCACCATTCACTTTATCCCAATCCTGCCCATGGCTGCCCACAACTAGCATCCCTCATCCAACCCTGTCAGGACTTGGCCTAGGCAAGCGCTGAAGGCAAGGAGAACGTAAGAGAGTTGATCCCCAGCTGGTTCTCCACCTAGTTGCCAGTACCCATAGACCTGACATAGAAGGCCTGAGTCTAGAGACTGTGAGTCAAGGACAGGAGGGCACCTGCAGGATTCTTCATCTACTGAAAGTTCTAGGAAGCGATCTGAAAGAGGGAGTCATTGAAAAGGATCCAGAAGGAAGGCCAAGTAAGGAAAACGAAGATTTGAGTGATTAGGGGAGGGAGAAAAAGAGATTGGCAAAGAACTGCTAGGAGCTACAGGGCCAGAGCTATCAGCCACCCACAGACCAATTTCAGGCTAAACACATGAGCACATTTAATCTGATGGCTTCCCTACTTCAGGTAAGGGGGTTGAGGGCAAAGGAGATGGATCCCATTCACCTCCTCGCTTTGGAGCGGAGGCTCTTGAGCATCAGATCCAGGAGACTTAACTTTACATGTCAAGCAGCAGGGCACCTCAGAGGGCTTCTCAGGAAAGCTCCCCTGACCATTTTAGGAGGAATCTCTTCTTCTCCTCCAGTGGTTGCCCTGACAGTCAGCCCCCCTTCCATTCCCTTGCTGAGGAGAGGGTGGGACTGGGCTACTTGGAATGCAGAGTGCATGTGGGAGTTTGGCAGCAGCAGGAGACACATTTGCCTGTATTCTCTCAGCACTTGGCATGTACGCCTTGGGCAAATCAAGCTGCCCTGGGAACGGCCCGGGGCGTCCCTACAGATGCACTGGTGTGGATCCAGCCAGGGCAGGCAAGCGGCTACAGCAGAAGGAGCTCCCAGCTGTAGTAGGCAGGGTGAAATCATGCTTACATTCTCTAAAACAAAAACGAATAAAAAAAAGGCAGGGTCACCTTGAAATCTAGGAAGGATCTTGGAAAATACCAGATCCCTAAGATGAGCAAAACAAGGCCTGGGCTGATGGCATGATTCCCAAATGATCCAGGCCACACCTACCTGTGGCTCCAAAGAAAGGAGAGATGGCAAAATGCCATGCGAGGTGCTTGATTCGATGGCAAGAAGATACCCACTGGAGAAATGAGTGCACTGAACCACTCCAGGGGCTTGCGCTCCTCCGTAGTGATTTGAAAGCTGTTTGTCACGGGACTATAAACAATGCACATTTTTTAAAAATGTGCTCTGCAGTTGTTATCAAAGACACTACATCTTTGTAGAGATTCTCTGGCCCAATCATGTGGAGACCTGCCCTCAGAGAGCTGCTGGAGGAGAGCCTGGCTCTGCAATGGGATTTGAGTTTAAGGGAACAGCCAGGACAGATGGTGACCCTGGAGTCATATTTTGAAACAGACTGACTCTTGTTTAACTCAGATGAAAGGACAACTTGACAGTCTCCAAATGTTTGCTGGAGGAAGGACTTGTGGCCTCTAGGAAGCCGTGAGGGAATCTGTCAGGAAGTGGAATGAAGAGACAGGCACGTTGCAGGGACCAGAGGATGACCAGCCTCCCACAGCGTGCTGCAGAGAGTAAGAGATGGAAGTGGATGCCAGAGTGATGGGCAGCAAGATCCTGCCCAATCGCCTCCCAGCTGGGGACCTTGGGTTCTTTCTTCAACTTCTCTGAGCTTTAGTCTCTATCCAGGCATTGAGATGATGCAATACCTAGCTCTCAGGACTGCAGAGCAAGGTGAATGTCATGATTAGAAAGTGCCTACCACTGCCAGCCCTGGACATTCAGAAAGAACGGTCAGACGTGATCCTGCTTCCAGAGTACAGATGTCCACACTGAACTCCTCACTTTGGAAGCCAGTGCACCTGGGAGCTTCAGAATACAGGTGCCTGGCCTCAGCCCCAAGGGGAGTTAGGGTGATGCCCCAGGCCTTGGTATTTCAAGAAGCTCCCAGGCCTACTGCTGCCCAGAAGAGTAAGGACCAAGGTCTCAGGAGCACCCAGTGCCGGGCAGATGCTCTTGTCAGACTGAGCATCCCCTACTGACTGTCTCATGAAGTCTGGGCATCAGGATATCCCCTGATCCTCCATCCAGATGTGGATCGCACACCTCAGTAAGTGCTCTGGTCACAGCACTAGTAAGGGACCAAGCTGGGATCTGAAGTTCATCTAATGCCTGTAGAGTTCACTGCTAGCCATGGTCCTGATAGGGGACAGACAGACAACTCACCTGTGCTCATGTGTTTTTGGAAACTTCAGGAAAGGAGTAGGGGCTGCACTCACCCAGACAGCAGCAGACGCTTCTAGTCTAGGTTCTGTAACCTTGTATTGCTGAGGAGATGGCTGGTTGCTACCCTTCCCACCCGCAGCTTTGGAAAGCTCATATAGACAATCACCAAAACCGCCCAGATACTAGAAATGTGCAGGGCCCATGAGAAAGGAGGCCTAGCCGGGCAAGGTATATGAATGATAAACTGTGCTTTCGCCCACAAGGATCCAGTGTGCGGCATAAACCACAGTGGGTAGGAAGCTGCCTCCGAAGGGTGATTCTTCGAAATCTTGAGCTTGGGGCAGCACTGGCTGGATTCCCGCATGCATATTCATGAGGTGGATTTTTCACATTCCACCCAAGCTTCCCATGTGAGAGCAGTCCCACTCACTTATTCCTGGAAAGGTAAACACAGGCTGAGAAGGCAAGCTTCTGGAAGCCGTCAACACACACACACACACACACACACACACACACACACGCTGTTCATGCAACAAGCATTTATGGAGCACCTGCTGTGTGGCAGGCACCATTCTAGATGCTGGAGGTGCAACAGTGCCAGACACAAGTCCTTTTGGAACCGAGTTCTCTTACAAGACTCTGGACCACAATGGTCTCCATATAGTCATCTAGCCCTAACACACGTGGGCTACGAATGGAGTAAAACTTTGCCCAAATACACTCTGGGATCCTGGACAACAACTTATGTCTCTTCCACAACTTGGGAACCTCAGTTCTATGTGAGATACCATCTCTACCCAAGTGTGTCATCATCAGAGAGTGAGAAACACCCCCCACACACACACACCTGTAGGCCTGACTTAGCCAACAAGCCACAGGAGCTTAGAAACTCAAGGAGATCCGCTTTAAAGCCCTTCAGATTTCACTTCATAGCATACAAGTGTTTGTTTCTCTTAGTGACTTCTGGATTACTCCCCAGTTGTGATTGGTCTGCTACCCCAACTTCCCAACCGCTGAATAAAGTGCATGCTCCAGGGAATAAACAACGTGGCTCTTTGCAGGCTTTTGTCACCCAGCCAGGAACCACTGCACAGCCTTCAGAGAAGCCACTAAAGGGATGAATGGGGGAGGGGCGCTACAGGGCTCCCTTAGTCTTCCCACCCAGACACTCCCCCTAGGAACTAGCTCCCTCCTCTGCCTCAGCCAGAAGAACCCAAGGCTCACTCACACTGGATTTACATTCTCAGCAACACCCTCCACAGAGAGGGAAAGAACAGGAGGATATCTAGAACTGTGAAGTGGAAACTTCTAGTTTCTTTGGAAAGTTAGTTATGCCAAATGATGTTTTGTTGGGGCACACGGGTGAAAGGATGTCTTGCTAAAGCAAACACATGAAAGAATGTTTTCCTGAAGAAGACACAGGTAAAAGGACGCTTGATGGAGGAGTATAAATATGACCCCACAGACAGTGGGAGAGGAGCCCTGAGCATTGGTTTGGTTTGCTCTGCCTTGTTATTCTTTGCTAACAACAGGGACGTATTGGTTCACTTTACACAGCATTGTTGAGCTCAACTTGTGATAACTTCGACATTGAGAGAAACTCGCTCAAGATCTGCACGTGAGGTTCCGGCAGCAACTTGTCAGATCTGCGCCCTCACCTTAAGCTGGTTAGCCAGCCTGGAGGTTTCCTCAGGACTGAACTACAGCTGTCTGGTGTCTGCTTGCTGAAAGGACTGAATGGTAGCAGCCAGTTTGTACCTGGTGTCTGTCTGCCTAAAGGACTGGTTTGCAGCTGCTGAATCGTATTTGGTGTTTGCTATAGGACTGGACTGTTGCCCAAGAAGATCAAACTCACCCCCAATGAACTATTGCTGAGCAGATCGATGCCTTCCATATCCTAATAACTTTTCTCTTCTACTACCTCTGCTGGGTGGCGGGCTACAGGAGAGGTTGAATCCTTATTAAAAGTAGGTTGCAAAAAAAATGTATGCCTACATCCTCCACTGGAATCAGTATGTTCTCCTATAAGCAGAGGTAGAAACAAGGCAGGTACCCAAACCCAGAGTCCCATTCTACACTCCTCCAGGACCCAAGGCCTTCATCCTAGGCCAATTCCTGGGTTGTGAGCACCATATGGGACCTGAGCGGCCATGGTACCTAGGCCAGACTACTGATGGAGCTTCCACCTTCCTCCCAGATACCCGTTCTGTCTCTTTTCCTTCGTGTACTCTGGGGAAGGCAGGCTGCTCCTTTAAAACATTTTTTAAACTGTATTTTATGTATATAGATGTGTTGCCTGCATCTACGCCTAACACCATGTGGGTGCCTGGTACCTGTGATAGCCACTGGAAGCAGCATTGGATCCCCTAGAGCAAGAGTTACAGACAGTTGTGGGTGCTGGGAATTGAACCTAGTTTTCTAGAGGAACACTCAGTGCTCTTAACCACTCTGGTCCCAGCAGGCTTGTTCTTAACTCTTTCTTCCCATCTGGATCCCTTCACCTGGAGATCTGGATTGCTCAGCTCTACCTGTCCAGCACCCATCCCTGAGTAAATCGCTCATCTTTTGGACCACATTTTCCAGGTAATACTTTGGGAAGATTTCCCTAATGTTCTCATCCATATGAAAATATTTCTCTCTCTTTTCTCTCTCTCTCTCTCTCTCTCTCTCTCTCTCTCTCTCTCTCTCTCTCTCTCTCTGTGTGTGTGTGTGTGTGTGTGTATTAAGGCCCTGTACTTTAGTTTTTCTTGAAACCAGGTCTTGCCTTGTAGCCCAAGCTGGCTTGAAACTAGTAACCCTCCTGTCTCCTTCTGAGTGCTAAGCTAAAAGCATGTACTACAATGCCTGGCTCTTATTTTTCTTCAGAACCCTGTTTGTCATTTATCATCACCAAAGGATTGTTTTGGACAGATTCTTGGTGTTAGCATTCCCCAGTGGAACCAGGCCTGCCTGTCCATCATTTTATACCCAGCACATCATACACCACCTTGAGTACAGTATTATGTCAGGCCTGCCTGTCCATCATTTTATA
>NW_021604644.1:2016242-2029103 GCF_004785775.1 Grammomys surdaster
ACCTTGAGTACAGTATTATGTCAGGCCTGCCTGTCCATCATTTTATACCCAGCACATCATACACCACCTTGAGTACAGTATTATGTTTAAGTGAAAGTGAAGGGACAAACAGATAAATTTGAAAAACCTACCAGGTTCCCACAGGTAGATGAGTCTTTTCTACCACAGAACTTCACAACTACTTCTGTCTGTCCATCTTTGCTTAGTGGACTCAACTCTCCCACATCAAATTACAGTTGTTGCTTTCCCTGTCCCTGTGCCTCGACAAGCCTAACTTCCAAAGGTGAGTGGCATGGACCTGGCTTCTTCCAGGTCCTTGGAGAAATGGACTTACAGGTGAATTCTGTCCCCTAACAGAGTGAATCAACATGGAATAAAGCCACATGAGGGTTTACTCATGACACTGAGCTTAGACCTTGACCCTGTGACCTATAAGGATGTCAGTTTAGCATCCAGCTGCTGCTCAGGCCACAATGCCTTCAGCAGTCTTTCCTCCCTCCCAGTTGTCTAAAACAAGGCTCTGGGGTGGGCACTATGAGTCCCCAGCTGACAGACTTCCAGGTGCCAGCATTGCTCACCTGGGAAGTGGCTTTACATCAAACAGGGGATTGGTAGCCACACATCCTGCTCCCCACCACCTTTTCTGATCCTGCCTGGGAATCAGAAACTACCAGGCTTATGCTGCAAAACTTCCCCATCCTCAGAGAGTTATAAGAAGAGACCCTCACTTCTGACACACAGGCCCTTATTGCCTCTTTTCAGACCCCCACCATGCTGTTACCTGTCTGTCCATGACATCAATAAGTGCTCTAATGAACGCCACACTCCCCAGCTTGTGCCTGTCCCTCTCACACCCACTCTGTGAGACTAGTCACCCTTTATTGAGTGTTTACCACATACACTGTGCAGAGCTGGGGGAGGGCATCGCTGCATTTACTGATCACAAGTAGCCTGAGGTATGTCCTATTCTTACCCCTCCTGTTACAGAGGGAGAAACTGAGGTTTGGAGAGTTTAAGAAGCTATCTAAGGTCACCAACTGTTAACTTGTGGAGCCTGAAACTAAACCAGCTCTGCCAGGCTTGCACACGCCCCACATAGCCCTGTGGATCACACTTCGGCATCAAATGCATTGCCTAGGGGCATCTAAAGCCCAAAGCCTGATGCTGTCGATCCGGGGAAGGACCCTGAATCCCTAACTGTCTCAGAATAATGCCCATGCGGCTGGCTCAGGAACTGCTATACTTCAAGGAGCAAATCTATGAAAAACATAAGGCTTGTAGGGATGAAAATGAACCTGCCTGTGGTCTCAGACCAGCAAAGAGTTCAGCAGGGCTGGAGCCAGAAGCCAGGAGAGACGGGAGAGGAGATGGTTTGGCTGTAGCCCAGGCAGTGTAGAGCTCCCTGCTGTAATGGAAAGCATTGAAGGATTTGAAGAAGGGACGCGTTAGGACATGCGCTTTGGATAAGCCTCTTTGCTTGCACAGAAGTAAACCAGAGGTCAGAGAGAGGCAATGCCTGACTGTCAAAGAGACATGACCCTAAGGGTGGCAAGGAGGTAGAAGACGGTAATGGCATGCAGTAGATGCCACACAGGCAGAATTCATGTCGTTCAAACACAGCCATGAGTCTCTTTCCAATGCTAAAAGTGCTCCACTTGCCTCTAGGCAGACCCACAGCTAGCAGCAGGTGTGAGCTCCCATCCCAACAGTAGAACCAAGCACCCCTAGAAACATCCCAAGGAATCAGTCTTTCCATCAGCCACACAGCTCTATCTCAGCCCAGCTTTCCCTACCTTAGCAGATAAAAGGGTCTGCATACGCAGGGTGAACTGGACTTGACCAGGCCTAGACCGAAACAACTAGACCAAGAAGCCAGCGTTGCTGGGCATCACAGAGGAGAGAAGATGAAGACATTCAGTTGCAAATGTGATAGCAGCTCACATATGCAAACATTAAACCAACAAAACCAATCGTGTTTTTAAATCAGGAAACTTGAACCCCCAAAAGGGGTCAGGAGACTCTGAAATGAGCCATGAGCTAGAGTCGCTTAACCTGAAGTAAAATTAGAAAATTTGTCACATGGAAAAACTGTGCAGGGAGAAATGACTCCTTTCTCCCTGTGCTTTCTGCAGGAGAATGAGTAATTTGGCATTTTGACTCGGCTCTGTTTGGTACCAAATATACACAGTTGTTCGGCAGATTTGAGCCCTGCTCATGAATGGACCGTCAGTGAGAGAGGACGTGCTTGGGACCAGACAGCCGGTCTGGGCCCTGCTCAGTCATATCGATGTCCTCATTTGTCATAAAGTTGGGCCAAACCGAACACTGACATGCTAAAGTGTTCTTGCTGATGGTGATGCAGAATTCACCTGGTCTGACCTCTTGGGTTCCCTGATCGGAAAAGTGAGACTCCGGGATATATAGAAACTTGCCTGGGCAGAGGAAGAACAAGAGAATGCCAACACAGGCGCTGGCTGGTCTCTGCTACAACCTTCCTCCTGGCCATAGCTGCCTCCTGCCCATGGTGAGCTTGAGGGGCTTGGGGTTCCCTGGTTGGCACTAACCTGGAGCAAAGCTGCACAAAGGATTCCTTCAACAAGAGCAGGTAGCCCAAGTTCAGCCCGCAGGCCAAGCACAATGCTAAGTGCTTTGCTCTCTTCACCCTGATCTCATGCCTTCAGAACTTGAGGTGGGACTCCCCAAGGATTCAGAGCAAAGGTCTGAGAGACCAGGCCAGAGCAACACTTAGTAGGTTCACAGAAGGAGTAGGAATAATTATTGTAGTCACTGCCTAGTCCTGCCTAGTCAGTGCCTCAGATCAGCAAAGACTTAGCTGGATGTTAGAGAGCCAACATGTCTTTCTGTAATAAGGAAGCAAAGATGAATTTTTCTAGAAGCTTCCAGGGGAAAATCTGTGCCCTTGACGGGTCCAGCCGGTTCAGGCTGCCCACATTCTTTCCTTGGCTTGTGACTCGATGCTCAAGTCACCCTCACACCACTCCAGCCTCCCTTTACTTCTACCTCTCTCTTCCACTCAAGGACCTTGTGGATGTACTCGGTCCAACCAGGTAATCCAGGGTGGTGTCCCTTCACCTGTAACCCTAATTCTTCTTTGCCACATTGCCTGATACAGGACTAGGGTTGGATATAGACTCCTTTAGAAAACTGTTACTCTGCCTATTATAGTGACTATCATGGGAAAGATTTTAGTTAGGGCCAACAGAATCAGAAACAACAACAACAACAATAATTGATAAGCTCTACCATGAGATAATTAAAATGCAGATTCTGACTTACTGGGTTCCAAAAGGCAGGGACTCTGACATTTTATGTCCTCAGTTGGTGCTGGCTCACAGACCGCAAAAGAACAGAAAGATGCCAGAGACCGTGAAGACTGCATTGTATAGAGTAACATCAGGGTAGCTACTGGAGATGGAGCAGACCTGGGTGCTCCTGTTGAGCTAAGACTCAACTCTCTCCCACCGTAGGGCTATTGGGAGAGTTGGGTGTGTTTTACAGACACACACACACCAATTTACAATGTATTTATCTGTACACTATGCCTACCTAAAAGCCAGACACACATGGTCATTTAATATACAGAAGCTTATATACACATACAATTTATACATGAAACACAGATGCATATAGACACTTAATATCCATATAATTTCTATATACAACATACAATTACACATATCCATAGTTGACAAATATAAACTACACAGATGTAATATGTAATTACAGTTGGTAAATCTGAAACATGCACATTTCTGTAACCAAAATGTATATTTAAACCGTAGAAGTTTAAACCGTCAAACCCCTCCCCTCAAGGCTCAGAAGAAGAGGCAGAAAGATAGTGAGAGCCAGAGGTGGCTGATGGGTCCAAGAAAGTGGTGTCTTCCAGACACAGCAGGATTGATGCACGTATGAACTCACAGAGCCGGTGGCAGCACACACACGACCTGTAGAGATTCAAACCAGACAAAATCCCAGCACCAAGAAGGGGAAGTGACACCAAGTGTCATTCCTAGCCCGGAAGTTACTTACAACCCATACCTGCTGGGAAAGGGGAAGTCTGTTTTCTCCAGTGCAGTGTCCCTAGATATATCACCCACAGGCCGGGTGGGCCCCATGCCCAGAGTGGCTGGCCAATGCAAAACAAACTCTACTGGGGGTAGAAAAGCAGAGGGCACTGACTACATCACAAGATGCCAGATTGTTTTGTGTTTGTCTTGTTGGCTTTCTTTTACTTGTGATATTCACTTCTGTTTTTGTTTCTTTGCAGAGAGAGAGAGAGAGAGAGAGAGAGAGAGAGAGAGAGAGAGAGAGAGAGAGAGAGAGAGAGAGAGAGAGAGAGAGAGAGAAACATAAAGTTGGGATGGACATGGAGTTGAGATTCTGAAAGGAGTTGGTGGGAATGTGATTTAAAAGTCTTATATGACAAATTTTAATAAAAACACATAGAAAGCACTATATGCTTACCAGTATCCAGGACCATGCAAAGCCCTCTAAGTCCCAGAGCACTAACGTAGAAGTCAGAAGGCCCTGTTGTAGATGTGGGTCTGTTTTTAATTTGCATCATGACCTCCAACTAGCTGAGCTAGTCACTGTACTTCTCTGGACTGGACAAAAGGCCAGAGGAAAGCAGCTGCAAGCCTGTGTGACTGAAGGTGGAGACACAGAGGGAGGCGGAGAAGCACAGGGTACTGCTGAAGTGGTTACTCATCAGCTGGATCTTGGCATCTCTCTTCCAGTGGATGGAACAGTTATAATTTCCCAGCATGGAAAAGCAAACAGAGACTGTTCTTCAGGAAACACCATCTTGTTTAGCCCAGGCTGGTCTCAGACTCACCACATAGCTGAGGAGGAGCTTAAACTTATGTTGAGTGCAACCTCTGTGTGGTTTACACTGACTGGGGATTGAACCAAGGGTTTTGTGCGCACCCTTCTGACACTTGGCTACATATCCAGCCCGCAAACACACACTCTTCCTGACTTACGTATGTTGTAAGCCCTGCTTTCAGCGTCTTATCATCTCCTACAACCAGAATGAGTGTGAGTAGCCACCAGCTCACAGATGTTCATGTCAATAGGACTCATGATGCTGGGTTTTCTCTGGGATCACCTCAGCCCCAGGCTTTGAAGATTCATTTCTCAATGAGTTCAAGTGCTCAGTGTGGCCTTTGGATGCCATGGCCTATGCTGGGGAAACAGGTAAGTTAAAAAAAAAAAAAGAAAGCCCCTACCTCCAAAAAACCCATAGCGAGGCAGAAGGGGGTTAATGAAGCATTGCCATCAATAACAGGCCCCTGACTTGTTTCTAATCCTGTCCCAGCTTACAGATGAGAAAGATTGAAATTCATCAGTCAAAGGGAAGCAGCAGAGCTAAGATTTAAACCCAGAACCCTGGAGACCAAAGGCATGAACCACACATCCTAAATCCCTTCCTGGGTACCAGCTTTGTTACCTGGGTTGTGGTCAAATATAGATGCTATCTGGGACTCAGGACCATCACCTTCTAAAAGAAGAACTGGAGGATTTGGCTTTGGGTGAGCATGAGTGTGTATGTGTGCTTGTGTGTGTGTATGTGTGCGTGTATGTGTGTGTGGTGTGTGTGTGTGTGGGTGGGTGCGTGAGTGTATGTGTGGTTGCTGTTTTGAGATAGGATCTCACTATGTAGCCTAGGCTGGTCTTGAACTCCTGATAAATTCTCCTGCCTCAGCTTTGTAAGTGCAGGGATCATAGGTGGGAGCTGCCATGCCCAGCTTGGATTGGTTGTTATTAACACTGCTGTTCCTTAGCGTTGGTTGAACCAGATGCTCTTAAAACCCACTGATGGCTGGACCTCAGCTTGGATGAAGGAGAACACCTGGACAGTGGTTCTTTTAGGATCTCTAGAGTGTTTCTAGGGGGTTATAGAAACCAAGTTTGTGACCTGCACATTTGCATTCCAATTTTCTCACAAAAACCTTCCTAGCATTTACCACATGACAGTGCAAAAATGGGTGAATAGATGGAGAAGAGGTGCCCCTCTCCATTTGGCTAAGGCAGGAGCACGGGGAAGCGTGCAGACCCTGGCTGGCAGGAGCATGGGGAAGCGTGCAGACCCTGGCTGGCAGGAGCACGGGGAAGCGTGCAGACCCTGGCCACTTGGCTGTCACTATTTTCTCATTTAGGCTTGAAGAGGCAGCAGCCCAGGTCAAGGCAGGAGGCAGAGGCTTTCTCGCTGGCTGTGGCCTGACTGTAAACTACCATGGCCTGGCCAAAGACCACAACAAAGCCTCCAAGGATTTGTTTTAGGAATTTGTGGTCGCTAATAATCATGGTAGTCATCAAATAGAGATGATATTGCAGTCACCATAGTAAGATTTACGATAAGCCAGCAGCAGGGGTTAGAGGCCTACAAGAGAATGAGCTTAGTCGTGGTTCTACACCGTGCAATGCTAGTTCAGTCACTAAGATGATCAGGGAACGTTTAATGCTCCTGAAGAAGCATCTAGATAATTATTAAGGGATGACAGTGACCCTAGACATACTCTATTCTCTAACACGTGGGCCTATTCGCATGAGGGTGACAATTGTGAGAGAGAGCCCCCACATGTGAGCACGCTTTCTTTATTGCTGAGTCAGTGTCACAAGGCAGCATGTGATCTTTGTTTTTGTTTTTGTTTTTTTTAAAAAAAAACAATCTGTAGGACATGGTGGTACATTGCCTTTAATCCAGCACTTGGATGCAGAGGCAGGGGGATTTCTGAGAGCTCCAGGCCAACTTGATCCAAAAAGTGACTCCAGGACACCTAGGGCTCTGTTCTACAGAAAAACTGTCTTGAAAAACCAAAACCAAAACCAAGCCAAAACAAAACCAAAACAATTCTTTTCTTTTGTTTTTGTTTTCAGTTTTGTTTGTTTTTTGTTTTTGTTGGGCTCCAGGCTTTTGTAGGGACTATGTATCACGTTAATTACTTTTTATGGTATTTTAAAAAAGCAATCTGCTCTCCTACAGACTGACTATTGAACACTGTCATATGTCCAATTCCAGTGCTGGAGAGGTGGGGACAGAAGGATCCCTAGACTCCCTGGCCAGTTAGCATCTCCTGCTTGGTGACTTCAGGCCAGTAAGATACCCTGTCTGCCAAACAAAACAAATACAAAAGAAATAGATGGCACCTGGAGTTGATACCCAAGGTTGTCCTTTGATCTCCATATGTGTGTGTGGGGGGCATGTACAAACACACACACACACACACACACACACACACACACACACACAGAGAGAGAGAGAGAGAGAGAGAGAGAGTTTTCCCTCTATTTTCCCCATTTCACTGGATGTCCCTAGTTTAGTAGTTTAGTAGTGCATAAGCTTTCTGTCAGCCTATGAGGACGCTCAGAACAAGCCTCCAGCACACAAGCCACCTGCCATACTCAAGCCTCCACTTCTGTCTTGTGGGTCTCCCCCAGAAGGGACAGTGAATCTGCCTCTCTAATTACCTCACCTCCACTCCAGAGAGCCCTGAAAGAACAGGACATCCAGGAGCTAGAGGAGGAGACAGACGTCTCTACAAGCAGCCACAACAGAAGGGCAGGCCATTTGAAGACATTGTCAGGAGATCCTTTGGGGAGGCAGCTAG
The DNA here is from genome assembly GCF_004785775.1 of Grammomys surdaster. NCBI lineage: Eukaryota > Metazoa > Chordata > Mammalia > Rodentia > Muridae > Grammomys > Grammomys surdaster. The sequence goes on from NW_021604644.1 coordinate 2,023,874, forward strand.
TTTAAAGAGAATATAATTGAGAGACTTTTCAGCTGACCTTTCTTTGAGACTCTCATCAATAGGAACCCACAGCTGCTACCTCCAAGCCAGTCTCCAGCCAAGCTCCCTAAATCCTAAAGCTGGGGTCCTGGTCACTTAAGAATAGTCCTTTCAGAACAATTTTTTTTCTTCTTTTTTGTCCTCATGTCACCATGGATACAAAAACAGACGAAAGGGAATTAGGATGGGTTAAGTTGAGTTTGTTGAGTTGGGTTGGGGTGAGTTAGTCTGAGTTGAGTCATATTGAGTTGAATGCAGTTGTGTTGGCTTGAGCTACATTGAGTTAGGTTGGATTGTACTGAATTAGATGACATTAAATAGGGTTGAAAAGACTTGAACTGAATTTGGAAGGATTGGTTTGGGTTGGACTGAATTGGGTTGAACTGAATTTGGTTGGACTGGTTTGGGTTGGGCTGAGTTGGAACCAGTTGTGCCATGCCTGGTTCTGTTGGATTAAAGAATCGGTTAGTTTTGTTGGATGGGGCTGGGTTGGGTTTAGTTGAGTAGAATTGAGTAATTTCTGCTGGAGAAGTCATGTGGGCTGCACTCACTGGATTCCACCGGCCTCCACCTCGTTATATGTTGCTCAGGAATAGGTCTGGACCGTCTTGTAGGTTCTACTCCTACTCTAGACCGTCGTCCTTTCATTAATGAGGAGCAGAATTTGGTTAGCTAGTAAACCTGACTCCTCTGAAGAAGACCTCTGACACCATCTCTGTTTTTCTGGGCTCAGTTAACAGCAGTAGCTCCCACCCCTCAGTCACATGCTCTAGCTACAAAGCCCTGCGTTGATACATTCTCCTCAGCTATTGATGTCTCTCACTGAATCAAGTAAGACTGACTGCCTTGGTCCACCCTCACTTACCCACACCAGTGTACTCCAGGAGTACAATCATTTCCTGAGGCAATGATATAACAACCAACCTACTAAAGGATTCATGGCTTGGACCATTGAGATGGCTCCAGGGTAAAGGTGCTTGTTCCCAAGCCTGATGGCTTGAGTTTCACCCCCAGGACTCACATAATGGAAGGAGAACCAAGAAGGAAGCTATCTTCTGACGTTCAGATATGCTCTGTGGAATGTGTGCATACACACACACACACACACACATACAAACACACACAATCAATCAACAAATTGATAGATAAATAAATGATTTTTAGAAAAATAATCCATGTCTTAGTGAATAAACCTGGGTGACTTCCCCCACCTGGCTTTAAAACAACAACCATCAAAGCTATGTGGGTTTAAACACATGTATGCACACACACACACAAACACACACACACAAACACACACACACAAACACATCCACACACACATGCACACACACATATGTTTTTGAATGAAAGTAAAGAGTAATACAGAGAACAAAGAACTAAATTTATGTTGTTAAATTTTAAAAAAGTGTATAATGAAACAACACAATGGGGCAACAACTCACACTCCGTGACTTAGGAATCTTGGCTCCCACATAGAATAAAACTGACTTCAGCTTACACCTTCATATTTGGCCCATTTCAAATGGACTAGGTTGTAGCCATCAAAGTTAAACTCAGAAATTTAGCCAGAAGAGGAAAGATGACTGTTCTGCCCTTGACGACAGTGGCCACCGGAAATAAGAGGATAGATGAGCCAGCAAATAACTGGGCCACCTAGCTCATATAATCAAATATGACAAGGAGCAGGCTAACATGAGTTCAAATCCCAGACAGCCTAGTTAGGAAGTTACAGAATGAGACTGCAAGTCCCTTAGAGTTCTCTGACTACTTAGTCACTCTATAGCTGGCAGGGCTATGGAGCTTTGACATGGCTTATGTACCATGGAAGATATGGTAAGATATTATACTAGATGAAAGTCAGACGTGTTCTCTCCTGCCTCGGTTTATTAAAAATCCCTACTAGGTATCTATTTGTGGCAGGCCTGTGTTAGATTCTGGGGCTCAGAGTTGGACAAGGCCCAGGCCTGTCACATGACTCTTCCTGTGAAGCAGGGGATTCAGGAGCTGTCAACAGTCACCATACAGTCTGAGTTTCCTGTCACTGAGAGGCACCCAAGAAGCTTGGACAGAGAGGGGCCACTCCCAGGGCAGAATCCTAAGGGAAGATGGGATTGCCAGACAAAGTGGAACAGAAGCATGTTCAAAAAGGGATTATCTGGGTAAATAGAAAGATGTTAACATCAAACATCTTCGTAAACCTATAGTTGTCAGACATGAGCCTAAGTCAATAGGTTCTGTGTTTGTTGAGAAGGTGGGGGCTTCAAGCAAGAAGCAAAAAAAGTGCATCTTATATACAGTCAGGGAAAGTAAACCAGAGAGTGGCATGATTACGTTTCTGTCTAAGAAAGATCCATCTGCATAAAAAAAATCCGCCTCATTCTGTTTTCAGGTGGGCGAGTCCACTCTATGTCACTTACAACACTCTACAGTCAGATTCCACGCCTGTCACTCACTCCCACCACAGTGCGATTCTGCTCCACATCACTCAGGTGACCATAGTGTGCGCTTGTAACACCAGAACTGGGCAGGTGGAGGCAGGAAGGTCCCTAGGGCTAGCTGGAGAGGCAGCCTACATTAATAGGTCAGAGACCTTGTCTTAAAAACCAAGGTGATGGTGTGAACACACGTACACACACTCACATACAAGCACACTCACACCCACACACAGGCAGAGAAGAGAAACACATACACACAAGTAAGGAAAATATAAATAAAGGCTTCATTAGGATTCTAACTGGTGCCTATTAGAACTGTTGACATTAAATGCAGTGATGAGGTCGGATGCTGGCCAGGATCCGAGGATGGGGACTTTCACTTCCCGATGCCCACAACAGAGGAAGGCATGCCAGCAGTACCTGCTTATGTGGAGGATATTCACTCCTGTGACCCTGCACCACATCTAGGTAGGAACTAAAGGAAATGCCTACATATGTGTCCCAAGATACACATGAGAACAGTCATACTCCACGGTCAGATTCCACAAGTACATGACAGCCCACGTGCTGTTAGAGAAAAATGAGACACTCACAGTAGGATAGTCACAGAGGGGACTATTATACCACAGGGAAAATAAACTATTTGCCTCATGCATGAGTCTCAAAACTGTAACATTCAGAGAAAATTAGAAACAGAAAAATACATCCCTCTTGGAAAAGCTCAAAGTCAAGAAAGATAGCGCCCAGGGATGTAGGAATGTGTGTTTAGGTTGTCTTCTTTTTTAATGAACAGAATTGACAACTATAAAAGTCTAGGTGACAATCACCCCTAAGAGATAAGGAACCCCACCCCTAACCAGGGCACTGTGTTTTGCTTCCTGCTCTGTTTCTGCTGGGCTGGACTTTCAAGGCTCACTCTTCTGAGTGGAAGTGTCCCCTCAGGAGAAAGCACAGGAAGCAGATGACTTGCACACACCAGTACTTTACTAACAGACACAACAGCACCTGCTCCAGCAACAACGCTCACCCTCCAAGACAGCAACCATTCCAGCCCAGCTATTTGAATGGGAGAGGAACCTGTGGTGCTGGCCAGCAGCCCAGCCCTGGCCATTCAGAGACACAAGGGGCCATGATGGCTGATGCAGGAGGAGGACAGTGAGTGCCCCCAGGATGAGGTACATATGGAGTGAGATGTGACCTTTTCTTTCTACCTGTGAACTTGGAGCCCCCTGGGGGAGATCTGGGCCTGGCTCCTTTCTATCCCAGTCTGGAGGAGACCTGGCTGACTTGGGTGCTCAATCTGTTTGCTGAACCAGATATCATAAGTCTCAAGCTGGGTAAACCCCATTTTATTTCCCAGTGTTCAAAACTAGAAGGAATACAGAGCCAAGCAAATCTTGCCATCCCATCTTATGGATGGGAAAATAGAAGCTTGGAAGGAGAATTTGGTCATCTCAGCTTACGGAAAGAATGGGCCCAGGACGAAGCCTGGGTTTTACGATCCTCAAAACTGGATCATGGAGGAGCAACTAGGAAGCTTATAAAGATCTACTTTGTAATAAATCCACACTATCTGAAGATTACTGTACGCCTGTGTTCCATCCCCACCGTAGGAGCTTTACCCGTGGTGGCATTCAGGGACAGCACAGACAATAAAGCTGGAGACCCAGAGGAGCAGCTAGGACTCAGAACAGCCTTCTGGGGCAGCCAGTACTTGATGGGGCTGGCAGCCTGTAAGTGGCCACCATGTGCAGACTCTATGTCAGGTTTCTTGGGAACTAGACAAGAAGTTTCACCCACCTGAGATTGGGTGTCTGCAAAGTGCATTCTTTCTGTTTTTCTAAGGAGCTCTGCTGAGGTTTGATGTACAGCTCATGGTGAAGGAAGTAAAATGAGTTACTGCAGCAGTATGACACCACAGCCACCTCAGTCCAGTCTTGGATCATTCCTTACGAAGGACCCAATTGCCCATTTTAGTCACCCTTGCTCTCTTTCCTAGGCCTAAGCAATTAAGGATACCTTCCATCTCTGTAGTTTTTTCCTTCTTAGAAATTTTGTTTTAGTAAGTCTTGGGTTGGGCTCTGGTAAGTCACAGGTTTTTATCTGGCCGCCTTCACTTACCATGTTGTAGCATGAATCTGTGCTTCCTCCGTTTTTATCCTTGAATAGTATTTCACGGAATGGAAATACCACTATTTATTTATTTGCTAAGTAGTTGATGAACTGATTTGTTTCTATACTTTGCCATCATGTATAATGCCATTATGAACAATTACATAAGAGTTTTGAGTGGGCATATGATTTTTCTTTCACTTGAATAGACATTAAGGGAGTAGAGTCACTAGATGGTGGTCTCATCAATATTTAGTATCTAAGAAGCTGCCTAACTACTGGGGAAATGAAACAAGCTTAAACATTCAGGTTAGTGGTCAAGAGCATGAATTCTTCCAGTTGGACTTCCACCAATGAAGGCCATGTGCCCATGGACAAACGACCTTGCCTCGGTGCTTTTGTCTGTAAAGCTGCATTTATGGGGCTGGTGTGAACTCTGCTGACTCCTATAAAGCTATAATAGGAGAGGGTTCATTGAAATATAGTCCAGCTAAGTAGCCCAGGCCAGCCTTGAACTTGTAGCCTTAGCTTTCCAAATGCTGGAGTTACAAATATCACGCTCAACACAACCTTTTTTCTCTTCCTTCTTTCCTTCCTTCCTTCCTTCCTTCCTTCCTTCCTTCCTTCCTTCCTTCCTTCCT
>NW_021604644.1:2029113-2037089 GCF_004785775.1 Grammomys surdaster
CCTTCCTTCCTTCCTTCCTTCCTTCCTTCCTTCCTTCCTTCCTTCCTATTTTCTAACAGCCAGTTGAACAATGGCCCTATGGAGGAAAGTCCCCAGAGCCCACAGACTTGCAGGCTACCACAGATCTACCTTGGAACAACTGAGTGGTTTTAGGATGACTGCATGCCCCTCCTGGCCCTCCTCTCTTAGGAAGGAGATGTCCCAAAGTGCAGTCGGATTTAAGAGCTTTGGAGGTGCACCAGGCTCCTGTCATGAGGAGGACACTCCGGGTTCAGCATTCACCAGGAACTGGGGGACCTTAAGGCTATCTCTGTCTGGTTGACAGCAAAATCTCTGGAGTAAAGGTACCTGGATTAAATCCTACTCTAGACACTTAGAATGCTATGGCTTGGGTTCAGTGTGCTCAGAATAGGGTATCTTCAGTCCTTAGTCCCCAGCTCCTGGGATGGTGACTGAGATGGGAATCCGTTCAGACCTCATCCAATGCACTGTTGGATGAGAATTAGCCTTGCAAACTGCATGCAAGGTCTGTACAGTTCAGAGCTCCAGGAGCCCTCTTCAGATCCCAAGGGGCATTGGATGTCATCAGCTGCCCTCTGCTGCTGACTTGGCAAAGTCCTATGTCATATGGGAAATTGCAAAGTTTCCACACTGGTCATCCTTGGGAGAAGCCAGAACTGTGCTCCAACTGCCCTTTGATCTGCAAGAAACACCAGGCTGGGCGCCCTGGCAGGAAAAGCTATCATTGCATCTGTGTCTCACCCCCTTGCAGACCACAGGCGGTGTGGTACCAGGCGTTTTTAAGTACCTACGGAGTTAAACCAGACCACCAATCCCAGCCCATCTTCCTCGGGGACTGTATGATGCTTCTCAGCCTTCACTGCTTTCAACTGGACTATGTGCTACTCCTCTAAGTCCAAAGGGGTGAGAGGCTGCTGTTCCAAAAGCCTGGTTCTGCTAAGTGCATAATGCAAAGGCTGAGCAGGGGCAGGGAACTGCCCAACTGGGGTTGAATTCTGCCTTTCATAGTCTCCCAAAGAGTGCTTTCCAACACAGGCATTCCTGCGAAGAGCAAGATATCTTTCCGTCACTCATTTTCTGCTTTCTAAATACCCAGAAGCTTGGAAAGGACACTATTTCCCATCTGTCTATTACACTTCTCAACCTTTCTGGGAACTATGAGGGTCTAGTTAATCCTTCTTCTCAGATGAGGAAACAGAGGGATGCAGAGTGAAAACAAGCATTGCCCACAGTCACCCAGCAGAGGCGCGAGTCACACCCAGTCAGATCGACTTTAAGTCAGACCCGCTTTAACTCAACAGCTTCTGAGTCCCGGTCGGGGGAAACTGAGGCCCACAGAAAAGAAAGAAGGATCACTTTCTCAGGGTTAGTCCATCATCCACTGTCCCGCAGGGATGGGGACCTCTCGTGACTCAGGCTGAACCAAGTGCGCTTAGCGACTCTGTTCTGTTATGTCAGGAATGACCAGGACGTCAAGATATCCCTGACGGTGACCGTGTTTCCTATGGACTGAGTGTAAACGGGACCTGCTCAACCCACAGCCCAGTGCGCTTTGGGATACTGTCCCCACTGGCAGTGTGGTGTCATTGTACAGCTGAAGCCCCTCTCTGCCCTCTCTGCCCTCTGCCGCGTCCAGCTCAGATACTCTGTGTGCCCTGGCTGAGGCAATCGCATCAGCGCTCAGGAACCCGGGGGGCCGGGAGGACCCGAGGCAAGACGCGCGCCGCACCAAGCAAGTACTCCCTTTTATGTCCAGGAATGAGGCGCCGCAGCACCCGGCGTGCAAACGGCGGCTGTGGCTTACCTGTCGCGGCGCGTGCCTGCAGGACAGCGGAGAGCAACGCGGAGATGATGGAGAGCATCCACCTCGGGCGCCGGCCCTGCGCGGTTTCCCTGCAAGAAGCGGTGGCAGAGAAGGTGAGGTGGCAGCCTAGAGGCAAGACAAACTTGCAGGGGGCGTGGGGCGCGGGTCCTACCTGTGTGTCATGGTGCAGCCACCAGACCCCAGCTCCACTTCGCCCGCGGAACAAAGGCTGCGCTCGGCAGCGACCGCGGGATCCCTGCTGCCGCCCGCGCCTGAGTCACCCGAGCTCTGAAACCCGACTCCGCCGCGCCCTGCTCTCCCCCACGCGCGGTGCCCCACCTCGCCGCCGGTCCCCGCCGCTCCTCCCCACGCCCCCTTTTTCCCGCCACCCCAGAGCCTTATGTAACACGCGAGGAAAGCCCTGCATGCAGACACAGAACTCCACAACCCAGGGCCGGCTGGGATCGCTGAGACTTCCTTACAGGACAGACTTGGCTATTGAGATTCAAAGGAGAGTGGCAGTGTCCCAAAGCCACACAGCTGAAGTTGCTCCTGGATGCTGTGCCACACCCAACACGTCAGCCAGGATCCCCCTTGCATGCCCCAGAGTAGCGCGATGTGGACGGAAATCAAGCACAGAGCTAGGACTTTGAAGGACTTGTGGAGTGTGCTCTGAACATTTTGGAAACCCAAAACCTTGACCAAGGGACACAGCCCTAAGAAACCTGATCTAGCCTCCTTCTGCCTGTCCCCAAGTTAATGATGAAGGAACTGAGGTCCCGAGAACACAAGCAGTTTACCAAGGTATCCACACAGTGAGCCACACAAGGTGAATCAACATTGGAGGAAACGGCAAAGTCTCAATGTTGACCAGGACACATAGAATCACGTGTGTAACCTGCCTGCTGGGGACAAAACACCCCTTAGCTAACAAGCAACACAGCAGGCAGGATTGGGAGCTTAGCTCTTGGACATGCTATCCCCAGGAGTTCTTGCAGATACTAACTAGTGTACTGCAGGAAAAGTGGGGGTGAGGACATGTCCATTCTTAGGACAGGAAGGCAATACTCAAAATAGCCAGCACAGGACAGTTCTCCCTGAGTGTCTTCCCTGCTGTTGGCACTGTGCTGATCATACCCTCAGACCACAAGGGACAAGAAGGCAGGATCATTGATAGGCTTTTAAGGGACTGGGGCACTGGGAGCCAGGAGGGCTTCAAGGAACTAACCAGGAAGATAGGACACTGTCCATTTAAGGTGGCTTTGACATCTGTTCACACTGTCTATGGATTTGAACTCCCGCTCCCCTTTTGTGCCTTCTGTGATGGTCATAACACTTGTTATAAATTACTAACCATGGGGAACTGCTTTCTTGGGTCTGGATTTCGCTATTACTTGCAAAATGCACCAGCCGTATCCGAAACTGACTTCCTGGATAGATTTACCTAAGAAGACTGTAGCATTCAAAGCTCTTCTGTTTGACAGTTAGAGCCAGCAGCTCTAAACTGGTGACCTGGGTCTCCATGTGACCCACAGATAAGTTTGGTTGTTGATAGCTTTCAAATTAAATAGTTAATAATAACAGTGTTTTATAATTATGAAATGTTTATTAAGATCCATATTTTGTAGGGCTGGAGGGATGGCTCAGAGGTTAAAAGCACATAGTACTTACTCTTGAAGAGAATTCAAGTTCCAGGCACTTACATAGAGTAGCCTACAGTCACTGGCAACTCTAGTTCCTGAGGACCTAACACCCCCCTGTAGCCAATATGGGCACTCCTACATGCATGTACATACAGACACAGATATACATGCATGCAAATTGATAAACCTATCTTTAAAACCCAAATTTGTGTATTATTAAAATTCAGGTGGACCTGATGACATGGAACCTGCATTCTTGAGGCCAAATTTTATTGGAATTAAATCAGTTACAGCAATATTCTCCAGTTCACCATAGTTGCCTCCGTTTCCTGTTTCTTTCAACAAGACAAAGGATCAGTCCTACTTAATACCACACTTGAAGTCTGTCTTTGCTCATAAGTCAGAGTGGAACTGGGTTACGAGCTCACCACCCTGCTCCAAACAGGCAAACAGGAGGTCTATGGAGAGAGACGGCCATGTCTAAATGAAGATGGGGAACAGCATATGTTTAATACACAGACAAAGTTTGATTATACATATAAGATGACATTATGCCATAGGCCTGACCTGCCTCAGCTCTGTGTTGCCTGCAGGATGAAGGTATACCTGTATTCGCTCATGGGGCTTGACCTTGGTTCAACGTATCAATGCTGGATAATGCAGCAGATCCCTTTACGACTCTCTCAGAGAAGTCCTGTGTACACATTTGTTGATTCTAGATAAGCACCTAAGACCCAACCCCTTGGAACCTGAAGACAAAGGTTCCCTTGGGTCTTTTCTTACATGGTAACTGGAAATAGAACCTGGCCAATAGTGCTGATTTGCGTCTCTTTCACCTAGAAAATTCAAGCAAGACTGTTGTGTTGAAATTTGGCCGGAAGGTGGGAGTTATGGCCTAAGACGGGGTATCTCAGGCCTAGGAGCTGAAAGGAGGCGGGAGATGGTCCCCTGTGGGTGTGGGACTGATGGGGCAGGAAGCCAAGCAAGGCATTCCACCTCCTGCCAGACAGTGCTGTGAGGGCTTAAGTGACTTCCTTCCATTCAATGTGGAGTTGTAGAAACAGCCAAAAGGAAGCATCATGTCATACTCCTGCTAGTCTAAATTGTTTACCACGGTTCAGGCCAATCTGCAAGACTGGGACGTGCAGAGACTGGGGATTTAATGTCCCGAATTCTCCAGAACTTGTCTAACTGAGTAGACTGTCCATTTTCCTACAATCCAGCCAAATGTTCCAGGAGGCTCTGTAACCAAGGGCATTCTAGAGACTGTCTCCAACAGCTGGAAGGGCACTGGAACCTGGAAGGAGCACCCCAGTCCTGGTTCAGAAAGAGGTTACGAAGAATCAGTCAGTGCACAGCACTCTGAAGTGGACTTTCTTCAGTATGTGGGTATGATGTGTCTTTGGTATCTCACAGGAGATACACAGAGCCTGCCTTGTGTATCTGATTAATGAGCAGAAAAAGCAGACTTCACTAGTCTGCTAGAAGCAAACTGACTAAAATAGCCAGAGAAGAGGGCTGCCTCTTGGATAATCAAGAGAAAAGCACGACTGTATGAGACCTTGGCTATGTCTATGCAGAGGAGGCTAAGAAAACTTGTTCAGCATGTCACATAATGATGGATTTGAAAATCTTACTAGCCAGAAGGACAAGAGAAAACAGGAGAGAGAGTGCATCAGAGGGTTCCTAAGCACATACTCAGTGTCCTGTCCATGTGTCCCTACCTCCTCTCTCTTGTCATTTATGTGCGGAGTGGCCATTGTGCCCTGCCCACACCTACACCCCTTTCCCTGAATGTTTTCTCTGGCCTTGGAACCTACTCTGTCTACAAGATGATAGAATTAAATTCCCCCTTCTAGTTTTTTAGCCAATGGAAAATGGTTAATACTTCTTTTTTTCTTCTAGATGCTGTGTTTCAAAAACAGTAATTTCTTAACCTTCCTCTCACTCTTGGTCTCTTCTTCTCCCTCCCTACAGGAACTACTCCTAGGGCCTGGCACACAGCAGGTGAGCACTCTTCCCCTGGGATATACCTCCAGCCACATCTTGAGGAACTTCTCAAGGCATTTGGAATGTGATCTCACAATGCACACAGCTAATGCCTCCTATGGGCTCTTCCTCCTTCCCGGCCACATGCCTCTTTCCTTCACCCCTGTTCCCTAGGATAGAACTCACTATACAGAGCACCTAAGACTTGCCTCAGATTCTGTTGTCTGGGTAGTGAAGGATGAGTGAAGGGGATTTGTCTTCCACACTTTCACACACATGTGCCTTGCCCCAGTATCTGAGGTGCCTATCACTTACTGCTCACAGGCTCCACTTAGTATGATGTCATCAAAATAGAAGAGGGACAAACATTACAGAGGTGCATTCCTACGGGTTACATGATAGCACACACTGAAGAGTTCATGTACCTGCAGGACAAAGCACTATGATATGTTCTCATCTTTACCATGTGGAAGTACACTTTTTGGAACCTTCCCTGAGACCCCACTTGCCGGATCGTATGGCAACTCACTGCCAAAGGCTGTGTTGATCAGTTCCAGTAAATACACTACATCTGCCTTGCAGCTGCCATGGATGCTCCTACCGTCTGGTAAGGCTCAGGACGAGCACTATCATATGCTACAGTCCATTTGGCTTTTTCCAGGGGGCTTGGCACACCTTTTCCTTTTAAGTCCCGGAGCTGCTGCTGATGTCCTCAGTACTTCCTGGGGTCTGGATTGCTTCTGCATTGCTATCTCAAAGTGGGAAAGTAGTCTCAAGAACTTTTCCTGCAGAAGTCAAGTTGCTGATGTAAAGTTTCTGCCGGAAGCTTAGTGTATAGAGGTACTTGAGATTAGGCCCCAAAGGTACAGAAATCACAGGTAAACCATGGGAACAGGTAGGCAGCCTCCTCCTATTAGTCATCTATTGTTCTGCAACAAGGCCCCTCTTCCACTCCCGTCTATAGCTTCATGGGTGGTTTACCACAACCGGCGAACAGGAGAAGGGGAGAGTTGAGCTGTGTCACAGATAAATGAGGGTGCTGTGCAGGTCCTCATGGGGTATAGACATACAGTCCTGCATCTCCCTCCATAGTGACTGTGAAGGAACCCTCCCTCTTGGTGCACCTTAGGTAGTGGGCTGGCCCACCTCTTTGAAGGAGGGAGGAGTGGTCTTAGAGACCACTTAGAGAGAGGCCTGAGTAGTTGATGCAGGTCTTGGATGATGATAGCCAGCAGTCTGAAAGATAAGGATGGCTGATTCAGGGCAGGAGGTCCCAGAGAGGGCCGAGGAGATGTTAGCAGCTCCAGTACCTGATGTATAAACCTGAAGACTGGAATTTAGCAACCACATAAAAACTCAGCATGGTGTGAGTACCTATAACCCAGCACAGAGACCGGTGGATCCTGGGGCTTGTACGTCAGCCGGACTACAAGAAATGGCAAATGGTGAGACCTATGTTCAGTGAGGGACCCTGTCTCAAAAAATAAGAGATACTCAAAGTTGATCTCTGGTCTCCACACAGGCAAGCATGCATTCAGACACCACCAGCCCCACCCTCACCACACACACAAGAAAACATAGGGGAGAGGATTGTGGACGGGCCTATATAAGCCTAAAACCTATGCATCTCACACTGCTCCCTAGAGACTTCCACTACAGGGTAGACTCTGCAACTGTCCTGAGGAGGTCACTCAGTCTTCCATCTTGTTCAGCAGCATGGCCTTCTTCCCTCTAAAGTCACAGACTGTCTATCCCACTGGCCACAAATGCCCAGGCTGAGATCTCCATGACACCCCTCAGAACGCCCAGCTGACACCCTGGTAACAGACAGATTGAGGGAGTCTTCCTCACCAGCACTGGAACAGCTAGTGCTGGTCTGCCTTCCCTGGCTGAGCATCTACTGCCAACTCTGCTATATTCCCAAAGAGACAATGCCTGCTTCATCCACCTTGTGACCACAGGATTTTGTTCAAATAAGAAGAACCATTTGATGGCAGAAGAATGACTGTGGGTGAGTGGTCATTCAAGAAACCCATCAGTGTGAGCATGTGCCACGGCACCAGATCGCAGCTGGCTATTGATATGGTAGAAACGTCTGTTAAAGGCTAAGCGCCAGTGCCAGCTCTGGGACAGCCCTGTGAGGAGTTGTGGCACTCATCTGCAGAATGTGGTAGACACAGCCACTGACTGGCCAATGGTCTCAGGAATCTAGGATATAGATGTCCCTCGGTATCCACAGATGACTGGGCCTCCTGACACCCAAATCCAAGACTGCTTCTCATATAAAATGGCATCATTGCATATCCATGGAACCCTCCCACACATTTCATTTGGTTAGATTAAAAAAGGAAAATATAATAACCTTATTTCCTTCCATTCCCTTTCCTTCCTCCAACTCCTCCCAAGACCTCTCCTCACTCCCTCTCAAACTCATGGCCTTTAGTTATTATTGCTACATGTATGCACATGTGTTCTCTCTCTCTCTCTCTCTCTCTCTCTCTCTCTCTCTCTCTCTCTCT
>NW_021604644.1:2037099-2056603 GCF_004785775.1 Grammomys surdaster
TTCATGGAATATTGACAAGAAAAGTTTGGACACAATACAGTAAGAATGTCCAATTTTGAACTGCATTTGGTTGAATCCCCAGATGCTGAACCCACAGATATGAGGGCCAAATACACTTGGGTCTGGAAATCAAGGGATCATGCTGGGATTAAGCCTTTTTTTTCCTTGTCCAGAGAAGCACTGAAACCCTGCACTATCACTGGCCAAGGTGGTGGTATCCAGCAGAAAAGCTTTTGCAATGGAGTGGTATTTCCATGAATCTTGAATCCATGGCTTGACTGGGCCACTTTGAGTTTCTCATGACAGCGGACAAGCAGGCAAAAAATAGTATGAGTGTTGGCAGGGAGGGGCAGGGTGGACGATGAGGCCCGATAGGCACCAGGAGCCAGCCTAGCTGCTACTTTGTACAGGCAGAGGACACATATAGATAAAGAGAACAACCTAGAGGATTTCTGGTACTTCTGGATCCCGGGATGATGGCTAGGAGGTCCAACAGCAGTCAAAGCAAGCATGAGACCAAACTTCAAAAGGATGAAGAAGTCTGAACCATCTTTCCAGGCCAAGCTGGCCAGAGCATCTGAAGTGTGGGCTGAGAACAAAGGGAATCTAGAATGGGTGAGGAGGAGGAGGCAGGAGGCAGGAGGCAGGAGGCAGGAGGCTCAGCTGGGGATGGAGTTGCCTTTACTCTTTGGCTTTGCAGAGATGTCAGTTAGCTGTGATCTCACAAGGGACTCTGACCACCAGTCTTTCATCTCTTTTCTTAAAATATGTGAAGAACATTGTGTTCCCATAAAATTAAAGGCCCTAAGTAACAGTACACCCACCCCCTCGTATCTCTAGGATACATTCTAAGACCCCAGTGGATGCCTGAAAGTGCAAATGGTTCTGAACCCCACAAGCATCTTTTTTTCTGCAAATATATGACCTTGATAAAATGTGCTATATGGATTAGGCACAGTAAGAGGCACAAGTATGAATTAAAGATAAATGACAGCAGTTATATTAATATACCCAACAAAAGCCTATGGTAGCCCTCCCTCTCCCTCCCCCATCCTCTGTCTGCCCCTGTCCTCTCTCCCTCTCCCTTGCACTCTCCTTAGTCTGTACTCCATCCTTCTCTTGTTATGACATGGAATGATGCAATGTCTCATTTTGAGAGGAAGCAGGGTAGAAGTGGAATGGAAGCTGAGGAATTATCCATCTACTTTTGGGGCTACAGTCAACTGCAGGTATCTGAAACTAGAAATCACAACCACAGAGAGTCCGGGGCTTCTGTTCAGGAGCAGTATCTGTTCCTGACTGGGAACAACTCTGCACAGCTCACAGATAGACTGCACAACCCACTGCACAGCTCTGGCCTCTCCAGCTTCACCGAGCACCCTCTTTTATCATTTCCTGCCTCCAGGTGACCATTTGCCACTGCCACTGTACAACCTCAGCTACACCAAGGTCCCCACAGTAGCCACCATTTGCCATGCACACAATTTGACAGTGCCTTAACTCTGAGCCACTTCTCCCTGCCACAGGACTTCATGTGGCCGGAAGTGTGAGATGCTTGGGGCTCGTTTACTGTGCACACATAAGCCCCTTGTAAAGGCACAGGAAATAATATGTGGACAACTTTGAACAATGGCAAGCAGAAACAATGGGTGAATAAATATTTTCCCCTTCCTCTCCCAGATGAGACCCGAGAAGCAGCTTCTTTACAGGCATGAGGAAGACAGCCTGGTTTGTTCCAGCTGCTCATTTTCTCTTTCCTTTTTCCCATTTTACTGCCCCTCCATTCCCAAGAATTCTTCCAGAATCAACAACCTTGTGACTTTCCTAGGTCTACCAAGCACATAGACAGGTTAGGACAATGGAGTCTTATGGTAGCATTGATGGAGAGGTAAGTTCTGTATCTTGGTCAAAGAAACAGAACAAAGTCTGCACACACTGTGATGAGCTACAATCAGGACCCAGAAACAAGAAGACTATACTTACTCTCAGGGGCCAGCTCTATAACTTGTTACCAGACCCAGGAGGCCAGCGTCTGAGGTAAACACAAAAATACTGGCCTCTGGGAATTTGCTTAAATATTGAAGATGACTTTGGGCTTCTAAAAACCATAGAATAAAGGAAGGTAATGGTTATTTCCAAGAGGATAGTGGTGACTCTGCCCAGTCTATGATGTATGAGCAATGTAGGGTATCCAAAAATTAGACTACAGACTTTTAAATCCAGACATAGTCCCTTATAGGCTGTGTGACCTTAGGAAAGTTACTAGTACTCTCTGCTCTTCACATTTCATGAATTGGAAAAAGTAGTCCTAATAATAGAAAGTGCCCAGAGCCCCTAACTAAGTGATTCAAACACAAAGTAATTCAGTGTGTGCTTTAGTGCGTCAGCCGTATCACTAAATACTTCGGTCTCTCCAATCTAAATAATAGGGTTGGGTTCAGAGTCATAGAATAGCAACTCAACAGAACAGCCAGAGACCTTCAAGACCAACTCCACTGGCATCCAAAGGAGGAAAGGGCTTGACTAGCATCCCAGTTAATCTGAAGTCCTGACTGTTTCCTTTTGCCCTTCCCTCTTCCCAGTTCTCTCACACATGGCATCAAGGCCACTGCACATCAGAACTGGGAATGCACGCTTTGTGCCTTTAAGATGTCCTAAGGTCCTATGTGCTCTATTAAACCCAGCCAGAGAGGGGTCTGCTCTACCAAACAGCACTCGACAGACATAGTCGATTTGTTGTGCCATGCCTGCCTTAAAACGGCTTTATGAAAAAAAGGTAAGAAGTCCAGGTTCCCAGTCTCTCTGTCATCAGAGTGGGAGCTTTATGCTGGGCTTTCAAGTTGGAGTTAAGCATCTCCTGAAGCCTTGTGTGCACTGTCACGGATAGTCTAGAGTCACTGCACCACCTGCCTGCTGAACTCTGTCCTAGAATCGCTCACATGAAAATACACTTTTATTTCAAAAATTGTCCCTGCAATGATCTATTTACTGTTTCCAGCCCAGACACTCTGCTAATATCATTCCTAGACGGACTTTATCACCCAGCTGCCTTGGAAAGAACATGGACAAATGCGTTTTGTTAAACTAAGGCTTTTAAGATCTAAGAAAGCTACCCAGGACTAAGAGACCTTGTACCTGTCCCCACGGCTAATGGACGCTTAGCAGTGCTCAATAGAGAACTTGGGTGACTGAGGGATCTCCTAGCTGTCACTGGATAGCAGCCTGTGCAATATGATGCAAGCGGAACCCAGACCTTCAGGCTCCTTCTCCCCCATTCTACCTGGCTCCCCCATCAGTACACAGACAATGGCCACCACTCCATGAATATGATACAAAAGGTGTGGTAACTATGACTATGCTAGATGAGACCACTATTTTTGTGTCAAGTATAAGTGTTGTCAAATGTGTCCTTGAACTAAGCCAGAGAGATGAACAGGACATTGGTACAAAGTGATGGCTATTTTGTAAATGACATAGGCTCTCGTTGCTTTTGAGAGTGGGTAGTGGCATGCCATCTCTCTCCCTCCACCTTATCTAACACTGTCTCTTGTCTCTGGCTATTAGAACCTGATTCCTCTGGGTCTGGGGAGAGGGAATAACCCCTGGGATTGGCAGCAGGCTGTAGCTTCCTCTTCCTTCAGCCCTACAGATTCAAAGGTTTACAGCTGCCCAGTAAGGCTTTTTCTGAATGTGCTCTGGCAACATTCAGAAATGGAGAGGGGGCATGCTAAAAGGAATCTCTTTTGTCACAACAAAAGTGGATGTTATGAACACTTGGCAGACCAAGGTGCCATATTCTGCTATGAGAGAGGTAGTCTACTCAGCATGAAATACTGCAGCAAAACAGTGTCGGTGGTGCACTGAGAGATGCCGACAGATTGTAGCTGTCAATCTTTATTGACAGAGACCATCAGGCTCACAATCCATCTGCTGTCACTATGCAGACACACTTCTCCTTACTACATAATTCTCCTTCTACTTTATTCTCCTCCATTTTATTAAAGGGCAAAATCAGCTGGTCACCCATCCCTGAAATTGTTTCCATATTCCACAAGTAGGCAATGACCCATGTGATGATTTCAAAATATTTAATCAGCCATTGGATAAGAATGTTGGGCAATTCTTGAGATGAGAATCGCTCTTCTGCTTTCATGCCTAACTTTTAAAAATCACAGGACTTCATCAGGCTGGAAGGACAGCTCAGCACTCGAGTACCCATTGCTCTTACAGAGGGCGGGAATTTGATTCCCAGCATCCACATCCAGAAGCTTGCAACTACATGTAGCTCCAGCTCTGGGGGAGCTGATGCTCTCTTCTGACTCCATGGGAACCTACACACACACACACACACACACACACACACACATCTCACATTTAAATAAATAAACAGATCATCTGGGGCAGTGTGGCCCACAAACTTCCCTTTGCCTCATTATAATGGTATCTGCACATCATCAGCCTTGCAAACTGTGTGTTCTCTTCATGTCTCCGACACCATGTCACATCCAAGAATGAGAACAAACTCTCTTCTGGAAAAATCCCCACTCAGTTCTGGGGTTCTCCCACCTTAACACATGAATAGCTACACCCCTTTGTCACAGTCTCTGCTCCCTGTGATCACCCTGAGAGTGTGCACCTTGCTCTGAGGTAAACTTGCTCTCAATTCCTTATTTTGTCTCTTCCCTAAATTCTTTCCCCAGCAGTGACAAGAGCCTGGACACTTGGGGTGGAGGTCTCCATCCCTCTGTACCTAAGATCTCCCCAGCTTTCACCACCAGCATTCAACCTGCTGCCATTAAGGTCTTATCACAAGTGATCTCGTTCCTTCCCAAGGTCTCCGTAACAGTGTTCTCAACAGCCATTCTATCATCATGTTTGGAAGATACCCTTTCAGAAAACGGAGCCCAGCTCCTCCACCTGGACACCGTCCCCCCACCACCCTCCACCCCTGTCACACACAACACACACACATCCTGGCTCAGTTTATTGCCTCCTCACTGTTGCGACTCTGTTCCCATACAGATAGCTAACTCAGAAATACTGCCTGTCCCCTGACCCCCATGCCACTACCTATATAGCCAGGTGCCTGCACACCCCAGCCCCCACCCTCACTCCCACTTCTAGCCTGGGGAACCCTGTCCTTGCCAAGTGTCCCTACTTCATGTCTTCACCAACAAAGGAGCAAAAGGAAAGCCTTGGTTCTGCTGTGGCTTCTATTCTTAGAACCTATATGAGATGATGCTGGCTCACATGGTTCGGACCATCAGGACATCCTTAGCTCAAAGGCTCAGCACAGCAGCCTAGGGCAGGGCTGTGCCCTCATCCTCATGACAGAGATGAGGAAGCCAATAACACTAAAGCTCTCAAAGTGGATAAAGGGCAGAGCCTTCCAGCTTCCCGTTCATATTTCATTCATTATGCTTTACTGGCCTTCTCAGAAGAGCACCTGATCAGGTCCACCTCATTGTCCACACAGCACAAGAAAACACAGCTTGGGAGTTTTTCTACCAACATGCTGGGTCCAAAGAAACCCACAGGGACTGAGATTGACATGGTATCTTGTGGTTGGAATGGGTCAGCCCCCATCCCCACCCCCATGCCCATGAGCAAAGCTGCCTGTGGTCTGTGAGTACCTAGGAGAGAACAGGGTTTCTGGAACTTTAGAAAAAAACTCAGAAGCACAAAGTGTCTCAGAAAAGACTGTCCCCAGAAACAAATAAAATAAGACATAACTTTTTATATTTGTTTCGTTGGGAAAGGCAAGTTTTAATTACTCAGAATATTATCAGAGCAGCCTTTTTGCCAAAATGCTAACACACACGTGTAATGAGGGATTTTTTTTTTGTAAGCCAAATTTCCTCTCTCATGTTTGGGGACCTCATGAAATGGAACACCTACCTTCTTCAAAAGATATTTTGAAGCCATAAAAATGTTCATAGGCTTTGACTCAATAATCCCTTTCTGGGAAGCTAGCCTAAGAAAATACTCTGAAATATGGCAAAAGCCATATGCAGAAAAATATCTATCAAAGAGCTACTCAGTTAAAAACTGGAATCAACCCAAACATTCAATGAGGGGAAAGGAGGGCAGTTAAGTCTAAACCTTGAAGAAATATTCTATAGCCATTAAAAATGAGGAGTATAAAATTTATGAAGGGTCACAGAAAATGCTTATGATTAAATATTAGGTGGAAATGCCTGGAAAAATATTCAAATGCACACAAGTTTTAAAAGCAATAAGGAAATGTAAAAATGTAGTTGTCACTATGTCGAAATGGTAGGCTTATGGATTTGAACCTTGTTTTCAATTTTCCCTTTTGTTATTTTATCTCTACTTTTTCATAACAGTTGAAATTTCTTTAAGAAAAAGCAATGGATTCTATTAGTGATTTAGCCAGGAAAAAACATCAATAATCAAGATTAGAAGTCAGTAGGAAAAACTGTCTGTTCCATCATTAATTGTCATTAGAAGGCACTGGATTTTTTAAATGATGTAAATACAAATGTAAGGAAAAAAAAGGGAAATATTTTTAAATATAGTTCTGTTCTAGGCACAAAAATACCAGACTTCATTACTGCAGAAACTGTCTTGTGTTTAACCAATCTCTCATTTCTGTGTTTTTCGGTTGCTATGGAGACACACACAAGGACCTTCTTGTCAGGGAGCTTTGAAATGATGCTGAGTGTCTCAGAGTTTCTGTTTCGTCCCCGGCAATCTCTGTGCCTTGAGCAGTTGGATGCGGATATTGAATGTAGGAAATAAATCCAAGTCCTCACCCAGGAACTTTGGAGACAGGGAGAAATGGAAGGGAGCTCTGGAGTAGAAATCTCCTTCATAGGAGCCAGAGTTCAGTGATGCGGGTGGAAGGCAGACGTACAGGGTCTTCCAGGAATGAAGCAAAGTTCTACCCCAGGACTAAACAATGCCGCTTCACACAAGGGCTGGAAAAGGGATGAACCATTAGTTGGCTCAACAGGCAAAGTATCTGTTGCCAAGTCTGACGACTTGAGTTCAATACTCAGGACCCAAGAGGTAGAAGAAGGATACTGAGTCTTACAAATTTTCCTCTGATCTCTGCACAAGTGCCACAATCAAGCAATCAACCAGTGGTTTGTTGTTGTTGTTCATTTGTTTTTTGTTCTGTTTTTAAGAGAAAGAAAACAAAGATTTCTGACCTGCTTATCTGCCACAGCATTAACGAAAGCACCCTAAAATCCCAGAGTTTTTGGATACATTTGATGTAGACTGTGGTAGCAAGGGTCAGGAAGTTAGACAGTGCTCAACAAGGTGATTCTCTTGCTCTTCGTGGCATCTGAGGACACTTGGTGACACTCAGCAGCAGGAGACTGAGTGCTGGAGCATCAGAAGCTTGCAACTACATGTACATGAAGATGCTGGAGCATCTTCAGATTGTCAGTACCACTCTCATGGTGGCTATCACCCCCACAGTGAGCATCCCAACCATGCTGGGCAGGAGCTTCAAGGTTTCTTGTTGCTTATTCAGCTCAGATATTTGTTTATTCAGTCAAATACATTTGCTTCCACCCGACACCATTAATCAAGAAGGTCACTAAAGCCCACTCAGGTTCAAGGCAAAGGGAATAGAACCCCAGCTCTCAAGGAGAGAAGTCGCAAAGATTTGAGGATCATCTTACGCATGCCACAGAATCAGAATCACTTCAAATATGGTCAGTTGGGGGAAGCTGTGTACAGGAGGGATGCGGGCAGGAGACACACTGCACACCAGAGCGTGAAGGTGGAGGAGTTCCTGTGTGAGTTGGCCATATTGCAAACTGGTAGAGCACGTATTTACATGTTTGTCTATTTATTTACTTAGTCTCAATGTTGTAGCCCATGGGGCTGGCCTTACTGAGGGGTCTCCTACCTCAGCCTCCCAAATTCTGGTGTTACAGAAATGAGCTGACACATCACATGAGATTACTCATCCACTTGGGGCCCTGTTGCCCTCACTGGGCATCTGTCTGTGATGGCAACTGTTCACTGTCAACTTAAAAGAGTCTAGAATCTGCCGGGCGGTGGTGGCGCATACCTTTAATCCCAGCACTTGGGAGGCAGAGGCAGGCGGATTTCTGAGTTCGAGGCCAGCCTGGTCTACAGAGTGAGTTCCAGGACAGCCAGGGCTACACAGAGAAACCCTGTCTCGAAAAAAACAAAAACAAACAAACAAACAAACAAAGATTCTAGAATCACCTGGAAGATGGGCGTTATCTTGATTGATTTACAATGGCTAAGGACCCTTAAAAGACACCTGAGCACCTCTTAGTCAACGGCTGCCTAATCCTGCAGTCACTTTCACTTCAGGATTCCAGGAGTAGCAGAGCCTCCCAGACCTATCACCTCCTGATGAAGTCCTGGGGGACACACCCCTCATCGGCACAGACAATAATCTTATGAAAACAAATCTCTTCCTCGAGCAGCAACATGGACTTCTCTCTAGGTCAGCCTGAGACCAGAACCAAGATAAATATCAACCAGACCACAGCTGGACCCAGACTGCTTAATTCTGCAATTCTGCATCTCTCTCTCTCTCTCTCTCTCTCTCTCTCTCTCTCTCTCTCTCTCTCTCTCTGTGTGTGTGTGTGTGTGTGTGTGTGTGTGTATCTGTAAGCCTAGGGTTTTCATCATCACTGAGAGACAGCTGGAATGCTATGGTGCCTGTCTTTCCAGATGACTCCTTTGATAAAGTTCCTTTCCCATCCTTTCACCCTGATTTCTATTTGCTTTCTTTGGGGTGAGTGGTTCCAACATGTTGGAACCCCCAGAGACTGGCCTCTGGTTTAGGACTCAAGCTACAGAAGACCCCATCTTTGTCATTATGTAACCACAGGTCAGAAGGTCCACACCCAGCAGTTCTTCAGCTTTCAGAGCTTTCAGTAGAGCTGAGACAGGACCAAGGGATCGATTTTCATGCCCAGAACTGCTAAACTCTTTGTAAACACCTTGCTTTCTGGTGACATCTCCTGGTGTTCTATCTGTAATGGGGATTTGAGGACCAGCTGCAAATCCTCTCTTCATTTCCCTTTCTGACATCTTAGATGCTGCAGGAACAGAAAGAACCAGCAAGCACAGCACTGTCCAGGTTCAGTAGACCCAAGGGCCAGCAGTCTCCAAGGGGCATAAAAGAGCAATGCCTCAGATTTTGTTCCAGGCAAATAACTTGAAGAACCCTCCCAATTGCCAAGGCATTTCTCTCTTAGGAGAGTATGGCCCCATGAAGTACAAGTCTAAAAACTGGTCACAGCTGGATAAGAGCTCAAAGCATTCGTCTACCCAGACTACTTGAAAGAGAAGCCCTGTGGAACTCAGTGTTAGATCCTAGGGCTGGAGGCTGGAGCTGGATGTGTGAGGGATGGAGGAACAGTCAGGGGCGGCTGTGGCTATCTGAAGGAGGAATAGGTTCCCTGTTCGTGGAAGTGCCCGTGGGGAACTCACTTCACCTCTCTATTGACTTCTTTCCAGAGCTGATGTCCATCTCTCAGGACTATGGAAGCTGCTGGCCGCAGGAAAACTTCTGGCAAGCAGGGCTTCCCTTCCCATTCAAACCTGAGCCCCAAGCACAGTTGTGTCCACTGGTTCCATCCCAGGAGGGAATATGCAGCCCCTGCATAAAGACCAGTGAAGGCAGGGGATTCACCAAGAACTTGGTCCCAAAAGCAGAGTGGTCCACTGTACTTGCCCCTTAAGTTCCCACAAGCCTGCCCAGTCCCTGTCTCCAATGGCTCTTCTGGGCTTGCTCTAGAATGGAGAGCTGGGGTGGTCTCCACACAGAGATTCTAAAAGGCTTCCCAAAGTGCCTCCAAATCCTGGCAGGGTGATGAATCCCTGCCATGGACTTTGGTAATCCCGGGAAAGAGCAAATGAATGAATAGAAACCAGCTTTTCTTTAATAACTTTTTGGAGGGATTCTTAAAAACAAAGATTTAGAAGGTTAAAGATAACTCCAATCCCTCAGACACCTCAGAACATACTTACAACTAGGGGATTTCCCCAGCCAGGCTTCACTTCGTTTCTTGGAATGAAGTGTTGAATAGCTGGGTGTTCGACCCACTGCACCCCGAGTCTGTTTTTTCCTAGAAAACTTAACTGAAAAGCTTTAAGAATTGCATGCACCTTGTCCTTCTGACAGGTGTATTAGAGACCACTTAAAACACATCAAAATATACTTGGGGCGTATCATTTTGAGCTACAAGGATTGAGAGACAGACATCTTTCAGAATAAATGTCAAGCATTCTTTTTAGATGAGTTAAGTCCCTGTGAAGGTTGCCACTGCCGGTCAATCCATCCCTAATTCAAATTGCAGCTGCTGGCTGGCTGACTCTGGGTGAGGATTCCTGGTGCCACTTCCACTTCTCTGTCCAACCCTGGGAAACGGATGCTCTCGGTCTCTTCATGAGCCCAGGGGATCTGGCTTGCCTTCTAGGATTCTTTTCTCATGCTGTTAGAATCTTCACATGGCTATGGATGCATGGGAGTCTGGAGGATGGGTGTTCTCAGAATCTGTTTGTCGCACCAGAAACATCAGGACTCGGGGAGCTGTTAGGAGCTCAGATGCTCCTGCCTGCTGAAGCAAACTCAGAGGTGGGGCTCAACCTTCCAGGTTTTAATCAGGGCACAGTGAGTGATGGTTTATCCTGTCAGATTGATTAGACTGACTGCCACCCAGAAGAGCACACTTCTGACTGTATCTGAGAGCTTTACCAGAGAGGACATGCTAAGAGAGGGGATCCACTCGAAATGTAGCCAGCATCTTCTAACACGAGTGGGGGACATAGGTGGAGCAAAATGGGGAAGTAGAAAAAAACCCAACTTATACATTCTCTCTCTCTCTCTCTCTCTCTCTCTCTCTCTCTCTCTCTCTCCCTGCTGCTGTGGCTGCTGCTGCTGCTGCTTCACAAGGAGCTCAAATCTGCTTCTGCTCGACTCTGCCATGTCCTCCCTGACACAGCAGATGCAAACTTCTGAAACTGGGAGTCAGAATAAACTACTCCCTTCTAAATCGTCCCTCTTGGGTATTTGTCACCATGAGAGGAGCACAGACAAACCAGGCACAAACAGAGGTTACTTCAAATGCCAGCAGTGCCATTCACTACCTGGCCAGGTCACTTGTCCACCATGTACCTCAGTTCTCTCACAGTGAGATGAATGGAAATAGCCTCTACCACTCCAGGGCTGTCTGATGACGGGGAGTGAGTCCAAGGACAGCCTTTAGCCTATTCTCCCTAGGACCAGGAAGAGAGGAGGACCAGGTAGGGTCTTGGAGAGAGTGACTCCCTAAACTTCCCATCAAGAGATGTTATTACCCAGCTCTCAACCAGTGGGTGGTATTTCAGTGTGGTCCATGAATGGCTGCCACCATTTCTTGGAGGAATCTAAACTTTCATCCATCTTAGCAGTTTTGGCCAGGTAGAGCTCAAGAGTCAAAGGATTCTGAGAGTCTGATGTAGAAAAAAGAACAGTGGTTTTACCAATCATCAGCCGATGTCCTATACACAAGGAAGACTACACCAAGCTCCCTGAGAAGGGGTCTCTCCGGTCACTGTCAGGATTCCCTCCTCACCTTCCCAGGCTTCCTCAGAGATAGCCGAGGTTGTTCGTGGGTTTGGACTCTCATCTATGACCACCACTTTCCCTGTATCATACATGCCCCAAAGGCATTTGCTGTCCATTCCTGATTAAGTCTCAGAAGTAAGAGTCAGAGTGAGTAAGGGTGAGTCATCCAACTGTCCAGGAGAACATCACTAGCATCACCGAATGTCATCCTCACCCAGGAGGCCACTGTTCTCCCTCATGGCCTGGACAAGGCAGGCACCCGTGTTTGCTCTTTCTGGTGCTCTGATATCTCAGAGATTCTAGAAAGTTCCTGAAGCCCAGAGAATAGTAAGGCATCCAGATCAGAAAAGATGGAAACAACTTCATTTTACAGGTGGCATCAAGATCCAGGGAGAAAACCCAGTGCACCCACATTGAACCTGCTAGTGCAACAGACCAGTCTCAGGAGGCGCAGGGCAGCATCTCAACATATAAAACACTTTTGTCTCTTTATACCAGAAACACAAAAACTGGAAAATAAAAACTTTAGGTAATACATTTTGTTGTAATTGTATGAGACAGGGTCTTCCTACCTAATCCAGGCCAATGTGAAACTTGAACGGATCCTCCTGCCTCAGCCTTCCCAGTGCTTGGATTACAGGTGTGTACCACCATGCCTAAGAATACTATTTAAAATAGCATAAAATATAAAATTCTCAGGTCCAAGCCTGGTTCAAAATGTGAAAATCCTTCAGTGCAAAGCTCACACATCACTGAGAGAAGCAGACTTAAACTAGCCACTGCTTAATTCAGGATCATAAACACAGCCGTCTTCTCTTCCAAGCTTCATCGCTGCAGCCTTTACATTTGCGCCTTTGGTTTGCTGGGAACTGATTTCTTTATATGTGTGAACTAAAGGTTGGACCTGTGGACACATTGTCCCAATCCCATGCCTCAAGATGGGATTTCCTGAATCAATCACCTTGCAGAAAGTATTTTCATCAAAAATGTGGAATCTTGGTTCTGAACTCTCAAGTTCTATCACATTAGGCCACATTTCTAACTTGGCCAGTAGCACACCATGCTGGCTGCTGCAGACACGTGGTAAAATCTATGATTGTGAAGTAGGGGTCCTCCTGCTGCATCCATCCTTCCTCAACCTGGATTCCAGGTCTGCATGATGGGCTCTTGATGAGGATATGCAAGGAGTTTAGCGGAGAATGTGTAGACTCTGCCTAGACTCTGATGGCAAAAGCAACTTAAGAAAGGAAGGGTTTATTTCGGCTCACAGTTTGAGGGTGCATAGTCCATCGTGGTGGGAGGGGGTAGTGTGAAGATTGTGTCTGCAGAAAGAAGAAAGCTTGTGCTTAGCTCGCTTTCTCCCCACACACACACCCTTTACTTTGGTCTGAGACACCAGCCTGGATGGTGCTGTTCACCGTCAGGGTGGCTCTTCCCTCACGGGAACAGTGTCATCTGGGAGATTCCAAACCTAAGATGAACCGTCAAAATACAACTCAGGACAAGATTGATACGCTTTTGACTTTCTGTTCTCTGTTGCCTATGCCCCTGCTTCCTGAAATGCTTCTGTTCTTCTAGAAGTCATCGTTTAATTTTGTTCCAAAAACATAAATTTAATTGTTTAATTAAGTTTATATATTTTTGGCTTGTGTTCTCTGTTTTCAAAAGCTGGTCCTTATCTCTCCGTCCGCATACCATTTCCTGAGCTCTGGGAGCCTGAGAATCTCAGAGGCACACGACTGATGTAATCTATGCTATGACCCTCTTCTCCAAGTTCCAGACAAGTGGCCTTCTGGCTGCGTTTGAGGGGCTAGGGCTGCTACAAGGATTCAGTCATCTGCAGGGTTTCAGACACAAGTGGATGGATGGAGTATCTTCCCTCACATGAAAGGGAAAAGGACTCCTCTGCATCCCAATCCATCCCCCCTCTTCTCCTCCAGCATCATCTGTGATAACAGGACATAGTGAAGTATTGTGGTGTCCAGATAACCTGGGCAAATGGGCCTCAGACATTTGAGAGAGGACAGGGCTTCTCAAAGTGTGGTCCCTGATTACCTGGGAGCTGGAGCTCCATCATCAACCTGTTGGATCAGAAACTCTGGGCTATGCCCAGCAATATCCTTAATCAGTCATTTGTTGACTCTGATGCACCAAGGCTGTTATCTTTCCTGCTGGTCAACCTGCTTCTGCTGAAACCCATTACTCAAAAGCCCCTGGTCTCACTTCCTTCTCTAAAACTGGGATGATAACAATACCAGGTCTCCTGAGACTTATTTGGTTTCTTTTCTTGTTAATGTGACAAAATTCACAGCAGAAACAGCTTTAGTGGGGAAAGATTTTTGGCTCTCGGTTTCAAAGACAGCTCAGTTCACCATGACAGGAGAGGCCACAACATCAGCTGTGGCTCTGAGGCACAGGAACAAATGGTGTGGGCTGTTGGCCTGCATAGACCACAATGCAGAGCACAGCTGTGCAACCTTCAAACGTTCTCCCATGGTGGCCCACCTCCAGCAATCAGGCCCACCTCCTAAAGGTTCCATTGACTTCAAAATAACTCCAAAAGCTGGGAACCAAGCTTTCAAAACATGAGTTGGCGAGGGAAGAGCATTTCAGATTCAAACCATAACAAGGTTTTTGCTCACACGACTATGGGGAGCCATGTAAATCACTTAAGGATTTCTTAACCATTAGCATGCAGGTCTCCTTTGCCTCAGCTGTTTGTAAGGCCTCAATGGCATGTATGACAGTTGAACAACAGTTATTAAATGTCTACAGAGGTACTTGGAAACAATAGCCTACTTTGCTCTGTCTTCATAACAGGCAAGTACTTACACCCATCTTCAGCACACAGGGAGGACAGAGCTCTGAGGTACGGAATGATCCTTCCAGGGCTATAAAGAGACTACGGGTCTGGGTCCTAGGCTGCTTTCGAACTAAGCATCTGTGTCATGAGTCCTCCGTGGACAGGCCTGCAGTCTTGCTTCTCTTGGGTCCCTGTGTTAATCTACTCTGAGAAGGAAAGCTGTGGTTAACCATGATAAAGTTAGTGGTGTAGGAAGTTCTTTGCAGGAGCCAGCTTGTCCCCTGGCTCATGGCTACCCTCTAACTCTTTTGATGAGGTAGAATCAATGTTATCCTATAGTGGTGGCTGGAAACACTGACTCCAATATTTCTCATCTGTATGCGTAAATTTGAACTAGGTATATCACCCTTCAGAACCACCTTCATCTCTCCGTAATTTCTTTCTTGTTATCGGCTTTTACAGACAAGGTTTTGTTAAACTGCCCAGGCTGGCCTTAACCATACTATGTAGTTCAGGCTAGCTTTGAACTACATCTTTCTGTCTCAATCCCTTGACTACAAGGGATTGCCAAACAAGAAATTAAGTATATCTCATGTGTCTTTCCATTCCTTGTGAGACCCATGAGAGGGAGAATTAGTATGTGACTATGATTGTCATTTCTCTTCGGTAAGATGCTTTATTACCCAGCTCCCAGAAGCACCCTGGCACTCAGCTTACACAATGTAAATGCGGTGGAAGCCCTCTACAAACTGTAAAGTGCATACACCAGTATGGGATAGGAAGGTGCAGAGGAGGCAGTGGTAGAGTTTGCTGAAGATGCACACTGCTGGTCCTGCCAACTCCACAGGCCTCTGCGGTCTGGCAAGGCCAGCTGAGGCACTGTGCAGCTGGTGGGCGGGAAGTGGGGACTGGTGGAAAATCAGGCAGAATGTGTGGTCTGACCCTTGCCTGGGAGTGGCCTAGAATCACAGGGACTCACAGACCCTTTAGGCAGACCTACAGGTATGTGCCATCACCCTAGCATGGTCTGCCTCTGCCCTGCTTCCTGACTAACTGAAGGCCCTCTGGAAACAAGCCCAAGGAGTCTATTTCCAGAGATCAAGAATTCAGTTCACAGGATGAATACGGACAAGACTTCCTATGTATGTTTGTTTTCTCAAACAGGTGGAAATCCTTCCACGGTTTTACTATTCTCCCCTTAATGATCTCTTAAGACCTAAACTTTCCCTACCCATTCCCCTTTCCTAAACAATGGAAAGTGTGCCCACACCATGGGGCATCCAGAGCCCAGACATAGCTTCCATATTTCTGGTGGGGAGGAATGGAGCTTGGGTTTAGGCAGCTGGGGGGTGTGGCCTTGGGGCTCACCTTTTGAGCCTCAGTTCTCCACCTGCAAAACAAAAGTCATAAACATCCTCTGAGACTCGAGATCAGTGAGCCGATATGGGTGTGGGGACCTGGCTAGCTCAACGAGACGCTCTGTTGTTGTCCAAGACCCCATCCTGGGAAAATTAGAAGTGTCTGAGACTGTTAGGGGCCTGTGATCCTCACATGAGAGCTATATGCATTTCTTTTAGGCTTTTGAAAACCCTGGAGACAGTCTGAGAACTCTCCTGCCCTGAGAGCTGGGTGTGGATGGGGGTTGGGGGTGTGGGTGTCATGGAAGCACAGTATCTTAAAGCTTTGTGCTGAAAGCCAGCCAAGGCCTCTTAAAAGAAGTCTCATGGTCAGAGGCAGCTGGGCCTGTGGTGAGTCCAAGGTAGACCACAGGCGGGGCCGCTACAGTGAGTGAAGCCTGCCACCAGAGTCAGGACATACAGGGGAGGCAGCATCACGCGGAACTTGGCAACTCCAGTTCAGAGTTTCTGGAACTGAACCTTGGCGCTCCTCCCACCTCTCTGATGTGCAGCACGCCAGGAGGGCAGGAAATGGTCATTTCAAAGACCAGTCATTTGGCAAAGGGGTCAGAGTCAGAGGTCTGAGCACTCGAAGGACCTGCGGAAAGCCTTGACCATTTCCTTCTCCACATCCTCTCTTCTCTGGCCTGTCTGGCGTAGACAGACATGTCGTAGAGATCAAGACCAAGGAAGAGACACCTAGGCTCCAGAGGCAAAGAAAACTGAGGGTTTAGGTTGGGTAGAGGGAACTGAATCTGGTGGGGTCTCCTGCAGCAAAAACCACACAGATAGGAAGGACACAGAACCCCCCTCACCTCTGCCACTGACCCCTCTGTCTCTGCCTCTGCACACCGACACTCTCCAATTTCCAGGCAAGAGTTCTTATTCCCATCACACAGACAAAGCAACAGAGATTCAGAAAGACGACCACACCGCAATCCACCACTGGCTGTCACTGAATATGAACAACTGTGACAAACAAGGCATTAAGAATATCTCCCGTGTCTTTCTGTAACCTGTGAGACCCGTGACAGGGAGATCCAATGATATCCTCATTCCAAGGACATGGTGTGAAGGTGCCCAGACGGTTCTGGTGGACGTCAAGCTCCATACTTGTAATAAAGATACCACCCTGCCCAAGGACCTGTCCTGAAGGACAGTTACAGGGTCAGCCGACGTCTTCTGACTTCATGTTCAGAGCCTTTTCCTGCTGCCCTTTTACCTACGTGTTGTTACCCTAAGGCTCTCTGCTCCCCTGGTGGGAAGGGGCACCCCATCCTGAAGAGGCACCTCAGTCCAAACTCTAGGTTCATGTAGTAGAATACTGCAGAGGTGATGGGGGTGGACCTAGTTTCCTTGGAGTGGAAAGAGGCAATGGACCCAGGAAGGTTGCCAAGCAACCTCCCAAACAGTTTCTAGATCCTGCTTTTTTTTCTATGCTCAAGACAGTCCTTCTCATTCTGGCATTATCCCAGGCTGGCCTCATTATCCCAGGCTAGCCTCATTGCAGATGACGATGAACTTCTAATGCTGCTACATCACCTCCTGGGTGCTGAGATTACAGACATGCACCACCATGCCTAGTTTACATGACACTAAGTATCATAGCCAGTACTTCACATATGCTAGGCGAACACTCTATTAACTGAGCTAATTTCCCAGCCCCCCATTCTACGGCATATCAAGAGCCCTGAAGTTGTATACACCATGGATAAGGCTGACATCATGCCTGCCCTGATGAAGGGCAGCTGATGAAGCTGGTACTCTGGCAGCCTGCACAGCTAGGCTGACCTGCAAGCCTAGGTTTCCTGCCTCTCAGATTTGTCTCATCTGTGCCCCTTCTTCCAATTCTTCCCAACCAGATGATGCCTCCTCTACAACGCAATTGCTATATACCCAGTGGCATGTAACCCCTCCTGCCAGGTTCCTGTGACCTTTGGGGAGTGTTTATCAAGCTCCTGGGCAGTCATATTTATCTGGTGTGAATTTCAGATAGGTGTTTGGAGATGGGAATGGAATGCGGGTGTTCTAGACCACACGATTGTGAACAACTGGGATTGTGTCTCACTGGCATCATTTATTCAACTCACCACTCATTCATTCATTCAGCAAATATGTCCTGAGCCCTTATTGTGTGACACAGAGTGTTCCAGGAATGAATTTTCAGTAGTGAACCAAACAGAAGGAGAGACTGCCCTGTGTAACATTTTCGGGGAAACAATCAGATGATTAAGTCAATGACCAAATGCATATGCAAACTTCAACACTCAGAACCTAAGGAAGGTGCCTGATGACTTTCTACATCCACAGGCCAAGTGTTTATCTAAACTAAGTGGCCTCTTGCAGCCAGCCCACCTTCTCTTGCGCTGTGAGGGTTTCAAAGAACCGGAAGGAGATTGTGTTGGAATTAGTCTTCCCTGCCTTGGGAACCCAGGGCTTCTGAGGTGTCAGCCTGAGGTTTGGATTAACTAAAATAAACTAAACTTTAGAGTCACTAAAATGATTCAATTTCAGGAAACACCAGGCCTAGGGACAGCAATAACAAAAATAATCAGGGCAAACATTTACACAGCACACACTGTGAGCCAGCCCCATGAGAAGCCCCTGGCTCCCGACAGATGACAAGGCCACATCGGAAGGAAGGGGAGGCTAGTGGAGGGGTGACCCTGATCAGAGCTGTCCCCTGGGATCACCATTGTTCACTCAGACTCCACTGTCCCCTCAACTACAGAAAACTGTCAGGCCCAGCGCCTTTGAAATTCCCAGGGACTTAATGGCAGAAAAGACAGGTCTTCCCAACAAAGAGAAAAATCTGACTTCCTAAAAGGAAAATCTGTGTTCTGGGGGCGGGGATTTGCTATAACCTCCCAAGGAGCCTTTACACCCTGAAAAAAAAGCCAGAACATTTACAGAGTACCTAATATATTCCTGGCACCATGCTAGGCTGTCTTAATACTATCATTTGCCAGACACTACTTCAGCATAGAGCTTTATCAGGGCATGGAATGCCCCTGTACACCCATCCCACTGGGAAGAACATTTCATGCTTTACTCCACGTCCACCTCTGCGTCTCTGAGCCCTCTCATCCCCACCCCAACGCCCTGGCCATTTGCTGTTATCCCACTCCCTGTCATCCAGAAGCTCAAGAATTAATGCTGCACAGCTTCAAGTCCAAAGACCCAAGGTTCAGCCAGACCCAACTGGCCAATGCCCCCTCAGTGCTTTGAATCACCCCTTGTCTAGGCTTTTGGGAATTACAGGCATGTGGGTACCTCATCCAGCTCCCAGCAGTCCTGTGACCTTCTCAGACTCTCGCTTCCAGTTTCCCAAATGTTGCTGTCCCTAAGCCTCCTTCTGGGCCACTGCCTGCCCCGTCCACCTTGTTCTCTACTGACGTGATCACTGCCCCTCTCCTAGGTTTCCATCTCCCTTTCAGTCCCACCCACACCCCTGAATCTCTTTCTCCAGCCTAGATCTCTGGCCAGAGCTGGCCCAGGGCCATAGCCGGCTGGACGCTGAAGTCCTACAGTCACCTCAAACTCAAAGGTTCCCCAAATACCTGCCGCTAGCTTCATTCCTAGGCCCCTCCACCTCCAGCCTCATTCCTAGGCTCCTCCCCCTCCAGCCTCATTCCTAGGCTCCTCCCTCTCCAGCCTCATTCTTAGGCTCCTCCCCCTCCTCTTCCTTCTCCCCCCTCTTCCTGTCCCTATCTCTCTCATACACACACACAC
>NW_021604644.1:2057003-2095685 GCF_004785775.1 Grammomys surdaster
CCTCTCTCCTCTCCCCTCTCTCTCCTCTCCCCTCTCCCCTCTCTTCCCTTTCCCCTCTCCTCTCCCACTTCTCCTCATAGGGCACAGCTCAATCTGGTCATGTCCACTCTGTGCTCTCCCAGGTGTCCCTGCCTCTGGCTATGCTAACCCACATATCTATAATAAACTTTCTCTGCCACCACACCTAGGACCAGTCATGGCCTTTCCTTTCCTTTTAATTTCTTTTTTTCATTCACTTAGAGTAAAAACAAAATTTCGTCATTCAATTGAAATTCAAATATGATTGAGCATCCTATATTTTATCTGGTGATCTTATATCAGGAAAGGGCTAAACAAACATGAGCCATGCACAGAAGATAATTTCAGCTTGCATGCGTGTATACACTACACCCTCACACAAGCAGTTCACATGTGAATACACACCTCACCCTGTCATGCACCGCACATTAGTGGGAATCTCGTGGTCCGAGGCCAAACTGGAGCAGGCTGACACTGTCAACTGCTGAGAGTGCTCTGTGGGATATTTATCTATGACTAAAAGCCTCATTAACCCAAACTTCTGGCCTTCTAGCTCCTCAAATGTGTGCCCCCAAATCATCTCGATGAGAGCTGGATACAGCAAGCTCCATGTCCTGGCTGGCAGACTGGCAGCGAGAATCGAAGCCTCTTTTTTCTCTCTTGAGTTTTCCAGATTTCCAGAGCAGAGTTCACCCACTTTCCAAACAGAACCTCTTTGTCCAAATCCATAGTGGCCCTAGGATAAAGGAAAAGCCACAGCATTTGACACCAGAAATGGGTTCAAAAGCCTGACTTTGGTATGTGTGTACTGCATCGTTGGACAGATCAGTTTATGTCTCTGAATAACAGAAATGTCCTGTAGTAGCTGGAGGAGTGTAGTGAGGATTACCGGGTAAGTGGAAAATGGTGTTAGAGTTTTGAACAAGACTAAGATGGGTTATTATGTGAAGATGGGAAGCTAGTTCTGTTAACAAAGTGCTTGCCTCGCAAGGATGAGGACCTAAGTTTTATCCTCAGATGCCATATAAAAATGTCAGGTGTGACAGATAGCCTGTAATCCACATTGTGGAGGCAGAGACAAGAGGATCCTTCGGGCTTAATGGACAGCCAGTGTAGTCTAATTGGTGAGCTTCTAGCCAATGGAAGACCTTGTTCAAAGGATGTAGACAGTGCTCCTGGGGACAACAACCAAGACACCTTTGGCAATACACACACACACACACACACACACACACACCCCACTAGTTATAAATTCTTATCGATTACAATTGAATTCAGAGATTGAGTGGCCTCTTGGGCTGGAAATGAAAAGTACAGAAGAAGAGAAGGTGGAAAATCATTGGGACAATTAAGTGTGATCAAAATTAAATATAGGAGTTGTGGGTTTGGAGCAATGGCTCAGCAGTGAAGAGGAAGCACTTCCCCTACAGAGAACCCCCGTTCAGTTCCGAGCACCCACATCTGACGCCTCACAACTGCCTATAATTCCAGCTCCAGGGCACCTGGCACAAACACACAGACACAAAATTAAAAATTAAAAAAAAAATCTTTAAAGAAAAGAAGATGTTTGAAATCTTTAAAAACAGGGGCAGGGAGGTAAATGTTTAAAATCTAAAACAAAGTTAAAAAAATCTTTAAATATAGTAGTTGACACCCCTGAAGAAGATTTGGTGCTCACCTGAGCACACCCAAGGCACAGCTACATATGTTCAAAATCCGTTGTAGCCTCTTAGAACTGGTCAGCAGTGCCACACACTGCTAACACATCCCTGGTACGCTGGCAGCCGAGGCACACTGAAGCAGACTGGAGGGAGAGGCAAAGAATGGCTTCCTGCAAATGTCAGGGCGTCTTCTGTTTGAAACCATCTGGTAACCGTTCTTGTTGGTGAACGTCAGGGTGGAAGATTCCAGAGTTCTGTTTAGCACAGGGTCTCCTCCACTCTGTGGGGTTACTGAGCCTCAGTGTGGCTGAGGCTGGCACCGTGCATTAGAGTTTCTGAGTATTCCTCCACATGAAGCTCTAGGGGTCTGCTCGGGCCAAAGGAATGGGCGGGAGCAGTGGAGAGGGGTTGTGTGATTCTTCATCTCCTCCTCTACTGTAGTGACTAACAACATTCTGGAAGGTGAGCCCTGAGTTGCTAAAGAAGGCCAGTGAAGACAGAGACCTGGCAATCTACTAGGGTAGAAACACTTTTGTTGGATAACTTCCACACCAAAGAGGCATCAGTATAGCAAATCCCGGCCTATCCCTGCAGACATACTGGAAGCTTCATACAGGTTAATAGATGTACTGTGGTAGTAAAGTTTTTTTTTTTTTTTAAAGTGGCTTTACGTCTTACCAGGGAAGGAAATTTCTCAAAGCCAGCTGGCAGGTCAGAGGAGCAACTGATACAACTTAGTGGTAACCACACCCTCCCCTGTCACTTCCAGAGTCTGCAGTCCATTAGCAAGTCCAAATATGTACTGGAGAACCTAGTAGATTAACTTTGGTAAATACGGGGATCTTCTCACAGAAAACGGGAGAGAACTGCATTTGGAAGGGTAGTCAACAGTAAAGACTGGGCCATGGGTCATTGGAGGCGTTTATGGAACAGGACAGATGCTGTGTGCACTGAAAATGCAATCATCATTCTCACTGAAGCACAAGGACGTAGGAGGGGAGGCTCAGCGAGGTCAAATAAATTGTCTATGGTACACAGCAAGGATTCAAAACCCGAGCAGCCTTGATCTTATACCGCTGTTCTTCTTAGACCCATGAGGGGTCTGAGTACTGGCTACTTCTGCCCTTGGCCCAGCTCCAGTTTAACAGGATGACAAGCTGGCATTGGGTCCCCATAAATCAAACCTGAGGGAAAGACCTGAGGTGACCAGAGGGTCTGCCCTCATGCAGGGTGGCCTTGCTTATAACTTCCTGGTCTAGACCACAAGGGGCTGGGACTCCCTGGGAGTCTCCTTATCCCAGCATTCCAGGCCCAGATGTGGACAGCTGTTTGATCCCTTCAGCTTGTGGTGATTCATGCTGGGACAAGGAAGCTGCTTCTTTGTCCAATTCCCTGTCCCCAAATCCTGATCTAGGGACAGCTGCCTTAATCTCCCTGAACACAAGACACTATCTGGATGGCTGGCCTACAGGAGCACCCCACTGATATCCTGGAAGAGCCAGGTCTAGAACAAAGAAGAAATTCAGGGCAGGGGAGGTTTTGTTTTCTCTCTCTGGCATAGCTCCTGCAAGCCATCTGGTGGAGGGGCTGTTATTCAGACCTCTGGATCGAGCTGTGTTTGTTTTGTGGGAGTTTGCAGCTGATGGTGCTCATCACACTCCCTGTAGCCAGTTGTGCTTGCTGGCCCTTTCCATAGGCGGACCTGGGCAGTCGGTGCTTCCTGGGAACTCTGTTCATGAGTCCCCTTCTGGGAACCAGCTGCTTCATTCTGCTGCCATCAAGGGTCCAAGCTTTTTCCTTCTGGACACCTGCGTCAGCCCACCAGATGCCGGAACTGACATCACCTGGGGACCCTGGGGCAAAAGATGGACACTGGAAAGACCAGGAGGTCCATGAAGTAAGGACAGCTCTGAGAAGGCCAGGCCAACCCTCTGTGGAGTTCTCGGCTGTGCAGAAATAGAGCACACTGACCACAGAGAGGACCTGCTGGGTTAGGGTACCACTTGGTTTCTCTCCATCATTGGTGACCAATCCATCACTGCTTTGGCGATTGAGAGTGCTCTGCCTTACCTCAGGCTGCCCATGTACACATGGAAAAAGCTACATACAACCACATACTCCAGAGTCCTGAGAGGCCATGCCTGTGCATAGCGGGTTCTCAATATACATCATTAGCTTTGCCTTTCATTTCTTCAAGCATATAGAACACTGGCTATTTAGTGCCTACCTTGCAGGACAGAAGGGAGGCTGATGTCCCTAACTATGAGAAGGGGGACTTAGGACACTTCCTTCTACTGTGCTGTAATCCACTTCTTCAAAGTGTAGAGTAGGAGAGAGTAACCAGCATACACTTGGGAGACTGTGGTGCAGAGCTGGCTCCACACAGACTAGGTGTGAGGCTCCAGATGAGGTCGAAGACCTCAGTTTCCATGCCTGAACACTGAAGTTATGAGGGTGGCTAGACGACTCTCTCCAGCCTGAGCAATGGTTCCTCATTACCCATCCTCCATGTGTGGATGCTTGACTGGGACAGCAAGAAAATGAAGAAAGGACAGAGACACATGGAGCAAAGCTAGGATCGGTGGCTGTGTATATTCAGATGGAGTGGTACCAGCTACAAAGCAATCCAGACCCTCAGCACAGGGAGACGGGTCAATTTGTCTCAGCAGGAGGTTTCCAGACATGAGCAATCCCTAGCTATGAATGTCTGGAAGGATGGAACTGTAGTTTCTAGTTTTGCACATTGCCAACATTCACACTTGGACCAGAGGAAGGTTTTACCATTCCTCCGAACCTGACCCAGCAGGGTGATTTTGCCAGATTCCCATGGGTCTAAGGCATTGGTTATTAACATGGCTACGCTCATATTGGCAGTACCCATTCACCCAGGACTTCACTCTTCCTTTACATGTTCATTCTATGCTCCCCCCCACCAGCCCTCACCACACACTCCTCATGCCTCGTCATACAGCTGCGTCTAGACTCATTTCCGCCGAACAGATTCATTCCACAAATGCTGGACACATCATACAGGCCCTGCTCTCAGGGAGCTTATTGTCTAGTGAGTCAGGGAGATGCATTCCAGGCCAGTGTCTTGAGAACTGTGGTAGGGTAAGCAAAGATCCTGGAGCTGTGTGGGAAAGGGACCTCATGCAAGCTTGGGATGCTTCCTGAAACTGCCCTGGGAGGTGTCAGCTGAGAGCTGAAGGGTGGGAAGGAGATGAGAGAAAGCATCTAGGTGAGGGAGCAGCCAGCCTGCTGCAGAGCTCATCAGGATGAGAAGGGCACATAGGAAAGGGAGCATACATACTCACAGCGGTGGGTATCCGTCTAAGCCAAATTGTGGTAGACAGGAGAGAAGGAGCCTGTGTAGGTGAGCAGAGCTCTACAAGTCTGTTTCATAGACAGCAGAGGACCTGCAGGAGGACTTATAAATTTGTCAAATGTCCATGTTAAACAGACTTCTCTATCTGTCTGGAAAGAAAATATTTGATTTTTAAAAGAAAAGTAAACAAACAAACAAACACAAAACAAAAGAGGAGGGCTGGCAAGATGGCTGAGCAGGTGGAGACACGTGCTACCAAGTCTGGTGACTTGAGTTTAATTCCTGAGACACACGTGGTGGAAGAGGAGAACTGACTACAACAGTTGTCCTACACAAACATACACGCACACGTGCATGCGTCATACTCACGTCATACACTTGCATACTCACAAAATAAAGGTAATAATTTAAAAACTTCTTTCAGAAAAAGAAAAACTACTACGGCTGTGAGCATTCCGAGCCACTCTACCCTTCATATCTGCAGGAACACAGCCTGGGGCACTTGCCTTAAGCATGCTGTGTTAGAAGCTGTTGGCAGTTTTGGTAACACCAAGTAGATGCCCTGTCTGGTGAGGGTCACTTCCACTTGCAGATGGCTACATGCTTACTCTTCAGAAAAGGCAAATGACCCCAGTGGCCCACTGTCTTAGTTAGGGTTTTACTTCTGTGAAAAGACACCATGACCAAAGCAGCTCTTATAAGGACAACATTTAATTGGGGCTGGCTTACAGGTTCAGAGGGTCAGTCCATTATCATCAAGGTGGGAGCATGGCAGCATCCAGGCAGGCATGGTGTGGGAGGAGCTGAGAGTTCTACATCTTCATCTAAAGGCTGCTAGCAGAATGCTGACTTCCAGGCAGCTAGGATGAGGGTCTTAAAGCCCACACCCACAGTGACACACCTACCCCAACAGGGCCAGACCTTATAATAGTGCTACTCCCTGAGCTGAGCATATATATCCCACTAGAGAAGGACATTACTCTTGTGCCTAGGGTGAAGCCCCTATGACCTAATTACCTCCTAAAGACACTGTTTCCTAATGCCATTGCCTTAAGGGTTAAATCTCAATGAATGAGCTTATGGGAACTACGAGCATTTAGAATAAATCACCCCAAAATTTCATTCGCTGGTATCCTAGACTAGTTTCTGTTGCTGTGATAAGATACTATGATCAAAACCAACTTGGGGATAAAAAACTTTATTTCTTCTGAGAGTTATAGTTCACTGTGAAAGGAAGTCAGACTAGGATTCAAGGCAGGGACTGAAGGGCCATAGAGGAGCATCGATCACTGTCTTACTTCCCAGGGCTACCTGCCAGAGGGCTGGGTCGCTCTATCAATCAGCAATCAAGAAAAGACATCTCTCAGAATGTCCACAGGCAATCTGATGCAGGTATTTCTCAGCTGAGGGTCCTCTTCTCATTTGACACTAGGTAGTGTCAAGTTGATAACAAGCTAACTGGACTGTTGGTTTCTACGATATAAAACTACACACACATGCATACAACAAGGTGTCTGAAGACATTTGCTGAAGTGCTGTTTGCAGGCGTGGAAAGGGAGAAACGGCTACCCAGGCATCCACAAGGGAACGCAGTGTAATAATCTGATCTATTGCTATGATGGCGCACTCTGGAACAGACATGTTTATGTACTAAGGCTCCACTTATTAAGGATAAGGCTGAAAAACAAAACGCCATGGAGGAGAAAAGCCAAGTTGTGAAAAGGTATGAAGCTGGTGGGTCTGTGTAATAGCAATTATAACAGACAACGCCACACGCAGGCTGTGAAGGCAGCATCCACAGAAAGCCCTACGTGGGGATAGATCACAGTGATTCTAACATGATGTTCACTCTGGGAAGAGAGTCTTCCAGATGGTACAGGAATTCAGCTGGAATCCTGACGTTCTATGTCTGTAGAAGACAGAGAGAAGCAGAGCCTGGTTGTGCAAGCCCTTAATCCCAGGTACTGGGAGACTGAGGAAGGAGGAGATGACTTTAAAGCCTATCTGGTGGATAGTGAGTCCAAGGGCATTCGGGAAACTCTCTGAGAACTTGTCTCAAGTTTAAAAAAAAAGTAAAAAAGAGGCTAGAGAGGAAGCTCGGGGGGTTAAGTGGGTAAAAGGCTCATGAAGACCTAAGTTCACATTCCCAACACCCACATGAAAGCCAGGTCTGGGGTACACATCTATATCTCAGTGCTGGGGTGAAGAGGGGACAAACAGCCCCCTAAGGCTTGTCTGGCCCACCAGCTTAGCAGTACTGGTGAGCTCTTAAGTTCAGTGAGGAACCCTGTCTTTAAAATAAGTTGAAGAAGGAGTGACACCTGAGGTTGGTCCTGGTATGCACACACACACACACACACAGAGAGAGAGAGAGAGAGAGAGAGAGAGAGAGAGAGAGAGAGAGAGAGAGAGAGAGAGGTGAGCATGCCTGAACATACACAAACACATCACCGTCCCACGCCATCCTACACACGTCAGTTCATTCTTTTGTTTACTTGTTTATAAAAGGACTGCCAATGAGCTGAAGAAATGACTCAGCAGTTAAGAGGGCTTACTTCTTTTCCAGAGTACCACATTCAGTTCCCAGCACGCACACGGGGGCTCACCACTACCTGTAACTACAGCTTTAAAGGATTTAGCACCATCTTCTGACCTCCAAGCGTGACTACACACATATGACGTACACATGAACACAAGCATTATTTTAAAAGGTGTGTGGGCATGGAGCAGTGGGAAAGTGTTTGTCTAGCAATAATGTGGCCCTGGGTTCCATCTCCAAAACTCCCATCCCACAAAAAGACTAACAGCTGGGGCATATATTGTGAAATAAAATATCACTGACTAAAAATGGCGAATATTTGAATGACTCTGGCCTTGTTTGCCACACTGCTTAATGTCTGAAATGCTTTACAACTTAAGAAATTATTGACAACCTCAATATGGTGACCTACTTAAAAATTACTGACAATAATAATATGGTGACCTACAGTAGTGGGTTTGGCCTAATGCTGCTTTTAGGATGCTAATTTTGGTCCCCAAAACTGCTTACAGTTGAGTGTCTGCACATAAGACACTGAGGGACCCTGCCCCCAGTTGGTTCTGATTACCTCAGTGCTGGGGTGGGGAGGGGAGACACACAGATCTCTAAGGCTTGTCTGGCCCACCAGCTTAGCAGAACTGGTAAGCTCTAAGTTTGGTGAGGGACCCTCACTGTAAATAAAGATGCTGCCGGGCTTGGGACAGAGAGGAAGGAGGAAGAGGAGATCCTCCATGCTGGGAGAAGGAGAGGAGGTCTGACATGGTGGTGGGAGGAGAGGAGAGCCGCCATGCTTGAGAAGAGTAGAGGACAGGGAGGCACAGCCGGCATGTGAAGGAGCCAGGAGCTTGAGGCCCAGTTGGGCAGCCCTCTGGGTCCAGGACAGCCAAGGCAGAATATAGAATTTAGTAAGTAATAACTCAGAATTATTGGAGGGATGTGGATTAACCACGGGGAGGTTAGGAAGTGGCCCAGCCATTGCGCTGTTTAAGGCATATCAAAATATAAAGCCTGTGTGTGTGCCTTTTATTCGGAAACATTAAGCATTGGGGCAGGTAACATGGAACACACGACAGGGATTTATACATACAAAATATTGCTATAAACTACTTAAAAATATTAACAGTATCAATCTGGTTACCTGGAGCAGAGGGAGGCCCTGTGGGGACAGCAAACAATGGTCAGATAACACAACTCTGAGTCTGTTGCCGTGTCTGACCTTTTTCTCCTCTGTAGCCTCAGGTGTCTGCCTGGAGTCCCAGCTTCTCCAGGAGACTTCTCCTCTCCACCAGCCCAGAGTTCTCTAAAGTCTTATCTCCCACAGTTGTTTACAGCCCTGGTCACTCAAGGACCACTTCATACCAAGATGGCTACACTTTTGCTGATCACGTGACTCCTCTGTCCAATGAAACATCATGTCCTTGAGGAACTGTCCTTGTGCCCCTAGTGGGTCTACAGGCAAGTTGGTGTGACTAACTGTATTTCTTAGGGCCTCACATCATGCCAGGTCAGGGCTTTGCATCATACCAGGACCATGGTCAGAGCTGAGGCCATTCAAGAATGAGGACAAGGATGAATGAAGCTCCAGGAGACATGAGGAAATGCAGAGAAGCAATGTGGCAGCCTGAGATGAAACTCAACTTTGCCATTAACAAGTAGAAACCTTGGAAAAGTCACTGTACCTTCCCAAATGTTTCCCATAAGCAGGGATAATGCCCTCCTTTAAGGGTTAATGTAGATGGGTGTGGTAGTTAACTTTGGCTGTCAACTTGATATACACCACACATACCATGAAACACTTGGGGAACAATTGGCATTTGGATTTTTTTCTTTTCTTTCTCCACCCAACACCCCCATGGTTAGTCGATGCAGGAGGCCCCAGTGCACTGTGAACAGTACCATCCTTAGACAGGTTGGCCCAGCTGTATAGAAAAGGTAGCTGGGTCTTTCTCCTGCACCTGCAAGAGTGAAGGTTCCTCATGGTGAAGTCTCCTCCTCCTGAACTCTGAGAGCAGCAGCTCCTTGTCAGGACGCCTAAGCAAAGTGGCGAATGACAAACTGGTGCACCATCCATAGACAGCTGGGGTGACTGTCATCCAACTTCATAGGCACAGGCCACGTGGACACCACTAAGTGGGAGTGGCTTGTGAACCAGCAAGGCAACTCATCTAGCTCCTACTTGGGTCACTTCCGCCTCATCTACTACTTCTCCATTGTCAAGAGTGAGAGACAGAGAAGATGCTGCAGCCCAGCAGGCCGCCAGTGAACAAGCCGAAGAAGAACTGAGGCAAGCGCCTCCCGGTCTTCCCCAACTCCAGCGTTGGACAGACCCTCCTTGCTCCTGCTTCTCAATCATTCTGTGTGAGGTATCTCACCTGACCTGCTTATCTGTGGATGAATCCAAACAACTCAAAGGATTGCCCTAACCCCTGGGAACTGGGCGGAAGGAGCAATCCCAGAGTCACCAAGCAAGGGTGACCCTAAGTCACCAAGTGAGAAGATGGCCCGGGACTGAGGACACATTTTGAGTCTGTTGTTCAATAGTTGATTGAGGTTCTTGCCTTTTTAAAAAATAGAATAAAATAAATAAAGCTTAGGATTTATCAGAAAGGAGGAAGGAAGGAAGGAAGGAAGGAAGGAAGGAAGGAAGGAAGGAAGGAAGGAAGGGAGGAAGGAAGGAAGCTGAATGGAAGCCTGGAAGCAAGCCTGTGCTCCTCATGGTCTCTGCTTCAGGTCATGTAGCCAGGTTCCTGTCTTGAGCTCCTGCCCTGCCTGCTCCTGATGATGGACTGTACCTTGCAAACCTTTTGTTCTCCAAGTTGCTTTTGAGTGTGGTATTTATTACAGCCACAAAAAGCAAACTAAGACATATGTATCAGTTTCTTTTTTTTTTTTGCCATGTGTTCCAGTTTCATTTCTGCTGCTGTAATAAAGCAGTCTGATGACACACAACTGAGAGGAGAAAGGGCTCCTTCGGTTGATAATTCCAGGCTGCAGTCCTTCATTGCAGGGAAGACACAAGCCAAGGGCTTGACACAGCTGGTCACGCCAAATTCACAGTCAAGAGCATGGAAACCAATGCACGAATGCTGTTGGCTTGCTCATTTGCATTTTTGATCAGCTTTTTAAATACAGGTCAAGGCCCAACCTAAAGAAATTGTGCCGCCCACAGTGAACCTAGCAAGACAACCCCTCAACAGACAGAGCCAAGGGCCAACCTGATCTAAATAACTCCTCAACATTTACTCTCTTCCTAGATGATTCTGAGTTGTGGCAAGCTGGCATTTAAAAACAACTCTAAGCCTGTGGTGATATTTGTCTTTCCTCTCCTCTCCTATTCTGTCCAACCAAAATACCAGCGAGAATGACACAAGGGAGGAGAGATTCACCTCAGCTCTGGTTGGAGAGGATTTCTGTCTAGGGTCACTTGCCTCTACATCATGGTGCTGGGAAGAAGAACTTTTTACCTCACTGAAGAGAGTACAGAAAGACTGAAGGGTACACAAACAAGATACGCCCAAGGACCAGCTCCTAGTGATGTACTTCTCCCAGCTAACATCCTGCCTCATAAAGTGTGCAGAGCCTCCCAGATAGTACCAAGTTGTCAACACATGATGCTCTGGGACTTGTGCTGTGCTGCTTCATTCAAACAAAAGCATCATACATTGTTCCCACATGCCCATGTATGCTGTATATTATGCACATGCCATCCATAATACATCTGGGATGCTTGTCATTGTCTCTGATCACATCCATGCATTATAGTGCTTACCTGTTCTTAGAGCAGACAGTGTGCCTTGCTATACCAAGTGGTTCTGTCTCTTCTGCTAATAAACTGATCCCTGAATGGGCCTCTGATATCAACATCTTTTTCCCAGGAATCTTCACATAGGAACCTAGTCACCTGACAATGATTCATTGGGTCTTTGGTGAGCAGCGTTTCCTAAGATGTTCTAGATTATACTACGGTATTTTTAGCTCGTATGCCCTATCATGAGTCCAGAGCATGGAACCTGGAAAGTCAGAGAGTGGGAGTAACAGACAGCAGCCCCTCTCTGCTACAGCTCCCAGACCACCTTGTGCTGGAGACCTCTGTGGATGAGTTTCCTGCCAGACAAGGCAACCCTGGCCCACTCCTATCCTCTTACCTCAGCACAGAGCAGGTGCCCAGACTGCCATGGGCCACCTGACTTGTGTTGGATTTGCATGCAAATGCCCTTATCATCAGGAGGAAGGAAGAAGCACTGGGTGGGTGCAGACATGTTTAGTGTGGCAAGTCCCCACACCCTTGTGTGTTTGAGCACTTGGTTCCAGATAGAAGTGCTGCATGGGGGACTTGGGAACCTTTAGGGCAGGAGGGATGGCTGGGTTGGGACATCACTGGAGAAAACCATTGAGGGTTACAATCTCAGCTCTCTGCTTCCAGGTCATCACCATGTGATGGGCCACCACCACAGGCAGCTCTGCAGCCACAGACTGACCCACTCTAGCTGCTGTCGCAGGCACTTCCTCTAAACAGTGAACAGAAAGAAATCCCTCCTCTTTTAAACTGCGTTTCTTATGCATCTTATTTGAGCAATGAGAAAAGCAATTAATACTGGATGTTTAAAGCAATTAGAGCTGTTTGGCTCACTGCAGAAAAGACTATGGAAAGAGAACAGCAAAGGCAATCT
The DNA here is from genome assembly GCF_004785775.1 of Grammomys surdaster. Classification (NCBI taxonomy): domain Eukaryota; kingdom Metazoa; phylum Chordata; class Mammalia; order Rodentia; family Muridae; genus Grammomys; species Grammomys surdaster. The sequence goes on from NW_021604644.1 coordinate 2,069,217, forward strand.
GGCCTTGGGAAGCTGTTGCTCACGCTCTGGGTCAGGACTGCTAGGACCAGCACTGGACTGTGTTATGAAAGATCCTGCTGTCAGAGGTCTACTGGAGACGGAGCGGTGGCGCTCAGCTCCATAAAAGACAGACTAGATGACCTAGAAGAGTTCCCTGGGAGCCTGTCAGTGGGTGTGTATATTTATTTGCGCACCCTAGAGGAAATTATTTGAGTCAAAGTTTTAGTTGTTCACAGCAGCCCTCTGAAACCTTGGCCATGTGTTCTAAAATAAATATAAGATACAGAGAGAGCATCCATGGAACAACTGTTAGGATTTATCATTTCCATTTTGACTGTGCCATTTTATTAGCCTTGGATAGAGTTTCAAGAAAGCTTGCTTGTGTGTGTGTGTGTGTGTGTGTGTGTGTGTGTCCTAAAAATGTTGATGGGCTGTCTGTCATTGTCCTCAGAAGAGGAAAGGCTTCCAAGGACAGTGTGTAGCTCCAGAGCCATCCTGAGAGGAAAAAGGAAAGGCCCCATTCCTCCTGAACACACACCTTATGTTCAGTGCATGTAAGTTTCAGTGCATGTAAGTTTCATCCTCTCCATTTTACTGCACCCCAAAGTTAGCAGATCAAATTGTGGACTGGACCAAGCCAGCTTCTAGGATTGAGTGGACCTCCAGTGTGAGCCAGGCTAACTCAAGAGGAACAGATTAGCTTCAGGAATTACAGATGCACCCTGAATGGCTGCCACTCCCAAATAACCACCACCTCCCTCCTCTCAATTTCCTATCTCTAGTCACCACAATACCCACTCCCCAAGGGGACATTCTCAGAAGTGCCACAGGGGACTGTAACGTGGACTCCGTGAGTCTCCACCTCACTCCTATCTTCTTCTTGGCCTTTTGGCATCTCAGTTCATGCCAATTGGCCAATTGATTAATCCTAGCGTTACTTAGGAATGCAAATGCACACGAGAAGTATTTGCACAGCAGACAGGAGTGATGAAGGTTGAGGCTTACCTATAACTCCTCTCTCAGTGGCCCTTCCCCTGGGCTATGGATCTTGTACAAAGAAAACATTAGAGTCAGAAACTCAGGCATCAGCGACCCCCTGTTCCTTTCTCTATTTACCCGATGCCCATCCTCTTTCCACCACCCACTAAAGTTTGGTGTTTGTTTGTAGCAGAGTTTTGTTCTGTATGTGGTTCACTCTGGCCTTGAACTCTGTGTAGCTCAGACAGACTTCCAACTCTTGGTATCTCCCTACCTCAGCCTCCCTAGTACATACATTACATATGGGCGCCAGCCCACCTCCTTCATCTTCTCTTTAAAGACATTTTCAAGTGTGCATCTTGATGTGTTTTAATGAAACCACTCACTTAGACCACACCCCATCAAGATACAGGATGTTTCTATCCCTTTAGGAAGTCCCATGACCCCATCCTCAGAGCTCAGGGCTCAAAATGCAGCCACGGCTCTGACTTCCACCTCAGATCAGCCATGCTGCTGTAGAATCTCCTATGAACAGATGGAGTCTTTTGTGTCTGGCTTCTTTTCCTTGCAGACTTCTCCATGTTTATGTAAGGCAGTCCTGGGAGCTGCCATGCCCAGGGTAGCTCATTCTCTTTTATTATATTCCAGTATATGGATACAGGCAATGTGCTGACACATTCAGCAGCTGATAGACATTCTGGAGGCTTCCAGTTCTGTGTAAAGCCTCTACAAACATCTCATAAAGTCCTTGTAGGGAAATAGGTTTTATTTCTCTTGATTACAAGATGGTTGTATGTCTGACATCCCAGGGATTTTTCAAACTGTCTGCCAGATCGTTCCATTTTATGCTCCTTCCCACGGCGAGAGCTCCAGTTGCCCACACATTTGACAGAATTTACGACTCTTCTTGAATTCTCTTACACCCCTTCTTTTAAACCAGCTTTACGTTTACAGGAAGGGATAAGTAAGGTCAAGACAAGGTCTAGTACATCCCGTGCCCTACTGCCCTCATTAGCTTCTTACGTTACAGTACAGTCTGTTTGTTACAGCTGATGAATGTGATTTCAACCACACTCCACTCCTCATGCAGATGCATCATTTCTTAGCTCATGTACTCTCCCGCTGCCAGAATGCCACTCCACGATGCCATATCCTATTTAGCCGTCCTCACTCCTGTTCCCTTAACCTTAGAAGAGTACTAACTGATTCATAACACATACCTCAATTGGGAATCTGCCCAATGTTTTCCGAGAGCTTCTGGTATCTGGCAGGAAGAGAACAGAAGTGAAGTATATTCTTATTACAGCACCCAGACTGTACCCCATCAATGTGACCCACCACGACTGAGGAGAGGGTGAGGAGAAAGTCTGAGTCACACTCTCTGTTGCACATATTCCTTCTGAGATATCTAGCTTTCTGTTAACAGTATATTGAACAAAATTAATCCAGCTATTATACTTTAGGTTCTTAATTGTTAACTGGCTCATTCTTAGTCCTCCCATCTGTCTGTGACAGTCCCTGTCTGTCCACTCACGGTGTTTACCTTTCCCTTGAAACAAATGGACATCCTGAGAGAATTTTTTCCAGTCGGACGCCCTTCGTCTTCGTCATCTCCGTGTTTGCTTTGACTGTTACTCCTTCTGTTTTGCCCCACTTTTCCCTGGTTCTTTCTACTTCTAGTCATCTTTGTTGGCAGGCATGGCAGAGACTATATTGAGAACCAGTGTTGTCATTATAATATTGTAGTTTTCCATTGTTTGGGCTTTGGTTTGTCTGTGTGTGTGTGTCTGTGTCTGTGTCTGTGTGCGTGTCTGTGTATAAGAAAGTTAGTTTATTCTAAAGATAATAAGGAGCCAGTGAGAAGGCTCAACTAGTAAAGGCACCAAGAATTGAACCCCAAGTTCAGTTTCTTGACCCATTTGCTATAAGGAGAGAAACAACTCCTGAAAGTTACCCTATGGCTTCTACTCATGTATCATGGTTCAAACACGTGTGTGTGTGTGTATGTGTGTGTGTGTACACACATGTGCGCATGCACGCACACACACACACACACACACACACACGAGAGAGAGAGAGAGAGAGAGAGAGAGAGAGAGAGAGAGAGAGAGAGCCTTAAATAAATACATGATAGATAAGATAGATGGATGGATGGATGGATGGATAGATAGATGGATGGATAGTAGGTAGATGATGAATATTCCAATAAATAGAAGCCTTCTGAGGATTTATCTGTATGTCCAGGTATTTGATAAGGCGTACTAAAACTGACTTGCCAAAATTCCAACCCCAAACATCTCTTGGCATGGCTATTTTCCAGTAGCTGCTCCCTGGAGCCTTATCCTATGTACACACAATTGGCGCTCAGTGAAAATTTCCATGGTGCTCTGTGTAAATTTCAAGCCAGCAATTTTTTTTAAACTTTCCAGTGCACAGCCAGGGTTGATAGCTTCTAAATTATTTGTTCCCTAATTGTGAAGGAGCCAGGCAAAAACACTCCAAAGCCAAAGAAAACCCAGAACCTCTCTAGGTGGCCTGGTCCCAGATAATTCCCCCTAGGAGTATTGATAAAGAAATTTGAAACCAGGCCTGGTTGTCCAGGCTGATAATCCTAGCTACTGAGGGGGCTACAGGTGGAGGACTGAGAGCTCTAGGCCCCGCCTAGGTACAGAGTATGCAGAAGGCAAGCCTGGGCTATGAGGTGAGACCCTGTAACAACATCAGAAGTGAAGAGAGCCGAGGATACAGGTCAGAGCTACAGCTCTTACCTAGCATGCAGGAAGCTTCAGTCCAGTCCCAGGCACCAGCACCACCACATGAGAACAAAATCCAAGATAATTTACAGAAAAGCACATTGCTATAATCTTTACAGTGCTTGGCTAGTATAGACAAGAAAATACAACTTTGGGGGCTGGAGACATGGCTCAGGGGTTAAACTGTTTTCTAATCTTCCAGAAGACCTGAGTTCAGCTCCCATAACCTGTAACTCCAGCTCCAGAGGATCCAATGCCCTCTTCTGGCCTCCTCCAGCACACACAGACACACACACACACACACACACACACACACACACACACGCACAAGCAGAAACAAAAACGTATTATTTTAAAAGTATGATTTTCGTCTCAGAGGACTAAGAGAATTTATTCTGGACCCAAATATGAGCAACTCTGGCCCAGGGACAAGATTTAGGTAACTACAGTTTCCGTGTACCAATGGCAACCATTTGGTGACTTTCAAAACACACTGGTGGAAACATTAAGTAGGTGGGTTAAAACAAAGTGGGAAATCTCTGTTACTGGTCTCAGGACTTTCTGAGAACCCCCTTAGCCTTTTGGTTAGTGGAAGTTAGTGTTTCAGGAATGGGGCCCACCTCTGGATGCAGACATGCTGCTGTCCCTCCAGTAAGGATTAATCCAGCTGGACTGGTCAATCACCTGGCTAACTAAAACCCATCTGTAGGAGAGACCACCTGAAGCCATGTGAAAGAGATAGAAGGATGCTCAGATATTTAGGTCATATACTCTTCCTTCCAAGAACTTCTGCCTTTGGTGCAGTCAGTCCAGACCATGGAGGTCAGTCTGTCTATCCACCTTTCTGAGTTCTGAAAAGCACTATCCCTGTTTCTTCTCATCTTTATTTTGAATGCTGGCCAGAGCCTATGCATACTTTCTCTGTATTTTAAGCTTTCCACTCTTTAATGTTCCCTGCCCACAATGTGGCCGCTTATCTGTTAGGTGTCTGACCTCCATCCCAGCTTAACTCAGAGTCATGGCTCATTCCCTCTGCCATCCTCTTCCTCCAGGCAGCTGCCAAGATTTGCAGCTATTGATGCCTGGATTTTTTCTCTTAAACTCTAATAAACTTCCCTCAATCTTCCTTTAGATCCATTATTATATTCTTTTTTATCAAAGAGACTAGGAACCTCAAGAGGGGACCCTGATATCCTGGGTAACATGTGGCAACTCTGGAAGGACTCCTCCAAATTTCTGGTGATATTGATTGTCTGTTAATATATACCTAAAGGTTTTATCTCCCAGTCACAAGGACATTAGGTCAGACACAGATGTGGGCAAGAACTGGCTGTTAAAGGGGTAGACACGGTGCAAGGTAAATTGTAATTAGGCCCTAGGTCTTCACCATCCCAACCTCTCCACAATCACTGAAGTTCTAATTAGCTAATAAGTTTTAGGAAAGGTTCAAGGTATTGCATTTCCTTCCAGAAACTTCCATTCACATTTGAGTAACTCCTACCTTAGGTGAGTACCACTTTAATACTTTCTTGTTATCTAAACTGAGACACTAACATGATTTTAAAAAAAAGTTCAGATGCTCTTAAACTACTGGAAGAAGTTAGATGACCCCTGATGAATTCTTGTCAGCGCTAAAGTTTTAAGTTCAGAAGAATAAGATGTCATTTACGCCCCCAAACTAGTTCTTACACTAATTCAAATTCACAGCTACACACAATATGTTTCAGAGGCTGAGGTGATGGCTGAGAGAGGTTCTTAGGAGCACAGCTATTCACATTGGGGTATGAAGAGCTACCCAGGGGCATCACTTCTGAGCTGGTGCCTTTAAGTGTAAGAAGGTAAAGAAGGAGGGGATTGAGAAAAGGGCCAGGGCAGCGGGTGAAGATAGCCTGTGAAAGGAAGGACATTGAGCAACATGGTTACATCAAACAGCAAAGGGAAATCAGAGGTGTTTCCCATGGAAAGAGAAGTAGAGGCATCAGTTAGAAGATGCCAGGTTAGAGGGGGTAATGGACCTTCCCCTTCGCCACTAGGAGAAAAGAGTCAAATTTAGAAAATAAATAGCAAGGTAAAAACAGTTCCTCCTGTAGTGTAATGATCATGTCCTGGGGCAGCAGCAGATCTCTGGCAGAAAACTAACAAAACCATGTAATGGTGTAATTAGGCAGACTGAGCTCCGGTCAGAGAGGGAGTCAGAGATGATTGGTTACCCAAGACTGAGGAAATGTCACAAAACTCCAGAAAGTATTCCTTGCTCTTGACTAGGGTCCTTCTGTCTGTCTGCTCTGCTCACAGGCACTGAGAGGACCAGAAGGTCCGGGAAGCTGCATGCTTGCCCTGGTGTTTCAGAAATGTCTACCACAACCAGGGAATACAAGTAAGGTTCCCAGCTGCCTTCTGCGCTCCATGCCTATGACTTCCCTGCAGCTGCAGGTCCGCAGTCTATGAAATGGGCACACCCCTGCCTGGTCACCCTGTTTGGCCTGCTGCTGCACAGTCAGGAAAGACCCAGTTTGTGTGAAAAGGCTTTGTCAAGGTCTGGAGCGATGGCGCTGTGAAGAGCTATTATTACTAATAATAAACAAGAATGCGTGACAATGGCTAGAATTTCCTGTTGAGACAACAACTTCACCAAGCCATTAAGAGAGGTAGGATGTTTTCCAGTCCACCATGAGAGCCAGGCGCTGGTATTGTTTCGATAACTCTCCAGGGAACAGAGAGCCTGGCAACAATAAAGAATGAGCCAATTTGTCCTGAGGAGTCTTTTTCCTCTTTGAATCACTTCCATGGTGTTTTGTGCCTTCCCGATATTTTTCTCTTCTCGTGTCTGGTGAGAACTGAACATATCCTATTTTATTTTCCCCCCTAAAAGAACGCATCTTTTTACATGCTCAGGGCTTATAATGCCGGACTGTGCTCTCCTCAACACACAGTGCAAAGGTATGGCCACATCTCCCTGAACACATCAGAAATTCTTTTAAGATACTAAATTCTTCCAGAATCTCTTTATTCCTCTCTATCTGCCCGTTGACAGTGCTTCCAAGTAGAAGCCAGTTGACATTTTTGTAAATTTGCCAGAGCCAGGAGGAGCGTGGGCAAGCACCCTAGGGGCCAGATAACTGCAACAGAGTTTCTAACAGAATCTCTTTCTTGTTGAGCTAAAGATGCCTAGAGGGGATTGTGGTGACCTTTGGGCTGCTTTTATTTCAAGGCATTATATGGAGCAGCTGGCTGCCCTAGGAGACTGTGGGTACTGGCCCTGGGTAAGGGACCAATATCTCTACTGAACTTCATCTCCTTTCATGGTCCACTGGAAAATCAAGGCACTCTAAACATCACAGCTGGAGGAGAAAGCTCCCTTTCGGGTCAAACTCGGATAGCACTCTCCACAGTCTACAGTGTGGGCTCATCCATCACCTGGGAATCGTGTTAGAACATGCCTGCTGGCTCTGATGGTCTAGGAACTTTCCCAGTGATGCTGCTACTGCTAGTCCCAATCCATGCTTCAATGAATGTAGCAAACAAGGAGCTCTCCTAGAATTGAGAAGGAATGCTAAGAAACAAGAAGGAGGAAAGGAAAGTTGGAAAAAAAAAGGCCAAGAGCTACAGCAGGGCTTCTATGTAAAACCAAACCAAACAAACCAAAACAACAATAACAACGAATACAGAGGAGAACAAGATGTATTTGTCAAACTAAAAAAAGCCTGTTTGAAGCAAGGCAGTGGTGGTTCCCTCCTTTAATCCCAGCACTTGGGAGGCCGAGATAGGTGGATCTCTGTGAGTGTGACACCAGTCTGATCTACAGAACTGGTTCCAGGACAGCCAAAGATACACAAAGAAACCCTGTCTTGAAAAACAAAACAGAACAAAGCAACAACCAAACCCCACCTATTTGTATAATTTATCCTGTCAGTGTAACAAAACAGAAGTATTACATACTTACTTTCATATGTGCATGGTGAATATGTGTATACATGCTTGTGTGTATGCATGCTTGTGAAAGCTAGAATTTGAAACCAGGTATCTCCCTCTATCATGCTCCACCTTACCTGTGTGTGTACATGCACCCATATGTGTACATGTTCCTCTGTGTGAGGATATGTATATACTTGATTTTTCTGACACAAAACTTTAATTTTTCATGGGTCCTGATGCTCACTGAATAGGCTAGACTGGGCCAAAAGTCGCAGGGAGCCTCTTTCTCCACCCAGGACTGAGACTACAATCACTTGGCATTTTATGCTGGAGACCCAAAATCAGACCCTTGGGCTTGTGTGGCAGACACTTTACTGAGTAAGCTTTAATAATCACTTTTGATGGGTGACAAAAATCACTTGAGAATATTCAACATTCCATCTCCCAGAACAGAAGATTGGAGAAAAGTACTTTTGTGAACTCACAGGTGTGCTGTGTATGAACCCAGCAGGGAGTTAAGAGCGAGATGCTCTGGGTACCATGGTTCCACCTTGACCAGAAGGATGTCCACTCCCATTACTGTCAATGCTGTCCCACAAAGCCTGACTCCCCCAAAACAAACATGCAATCAGGGGTGGTGCTAGTGAGGATCCTATTCAGTCACACAGCTTGGCTTAACCATCATCTACCCAGATTGTGCTAGAGTGGGAGCCCAGGTTCTGAAGGTGTCATTCTTGATCCTTGACTCAGTGATCACAGGGTTGCACTCGTCCTCAGAATCTACAGTGGCAGCTTGAGCTGATCCAAAGTGCAGTAGTTGTCCCAACAGTTCCTTGTGTCCTACCTAGGGATGCTAAGAGCATCTTTGGTCTTCCCATCTGTTCCTGTCTGTGACCAGCCCACATATGCTGAACTAATGATGTGTGACACATCATAAAACCACAGGCCAAATAAAAACCCTTAAGTATAACAGCAGTGTACCTTGCATGAAAGAAACATCCCTTATTCCCAAAGAAGATAGACTAGAATAATAGCTGTTTGACAATGACTAGGTAAATAGATAGTTATTAAATTAATGAACACAAAAAATTCTCATAAAGGACAAAAAGTTGAGTCTGATAAGAGCTGAAGAAAATAGATCTATGCATAAAAGGCCAGGCCTGATCGCATTTAGAAAGTCCTAGGATTCTGGGCATATCGGGCAAGCCTGCAATCCTAGCACTTCAGAGGTGGAGACAAGAGGGTCAGGAAGGAGATCAGATCATCCCCAGTACAAAAAGAGTTCAAGGCCAGCCTGGGCAACACAGGACCCTGTGTCAGATCAACGTGAAAAAGTTAGAGGGTGGAGCAACTCGCTAACAACGTGAGGAAAACATAGAAGATCAAACCATCACATCAAACCATTCACCAAGTCCAGACGAATAAAAGCTACAGGTGTAAGAAGGGACAAACACACCTGACAAGAAAAAAATATATGTGTGTGTTTGTATGTATGTGTGTATGTGTGTGTATATATATATATATATGATACTAAATATATTTAATATATATTAAATATATTATATATTAAATATATAATATATTTATATATATTTAAAATACATATCATTATGTATATATTTTATTATATATTTCATTTTATATTTATATAATATGAAGCATAAAGCTTCATTATGACATTTTCAAACATAATTTGTTGAGGCTGCTGTTGTTATTGGTGTTATTCTCTCTCCTCTTCTCCCTCTCCCTCCCTGTGCCCCCTCATTGTACCCTTCCCACCAACCCCCATTCCACTAATTGTCACATGATCTGTTATCCCTCAACATCACCTCTCCCTTGTCATGACCCCTTTCCAAGTTCATGACCTATTCCCACACTCACATACATGTAAATGTCGGGTCAGAGGCTAGGTCAGCAGCATGTGAGGGTGAACATAGAGAATTTGTCTTTTCGAATCTGAGCTATATAATTACATATATGGAATATATACATTCTAGAATTCCCAAATCCATCCAACTTCGTGGGAATTTGATAATTTCATTTTTCTGTGTGGCTGACAAGAACTCAGAGTACATACAACATTGTTCGTGTGCACTTATCATTTGATAAACATCTAGGCCGTTCCCACTTCCTGGCTATTGTCAATAGAGTAGCAAAGAACATACGAGTGTCTCTGTGACATTCAGACTCCTTTGGGGTGGTAGAGCTCTGTCATAGGTAGTCCTATTTTTAGTTTTCTGAGAAGCCTCTACCCTAATCCTCATAATGGCCATACCAGCTTACACTTCCACCAACAGGGAATGGCAGCCCTTCCTCCCCACCCCCGCCCCCAGCATTTGTTTCCTTATGGTAGCCATTCTCAATGGAATGAGATGGACTCTCAAAGCAGAACTGATTTGCATTTCCCTGCTGTCTAAGGATGCTGAAACTTTTCAAACTTTATTAGCAAGCTGTTCCTTCCCTTGAGACTGTTTATTTGTTCATGTCTGTTCATTTCACCAGTTCATTGATTTTTCTACTGTTTTTGGAAGGTTTTTGCTATTTAATTCTCACAGTTCTTTATATATTCCAGCTATTAACCCCCATGTGAGACATAGCTGGCAAATGTTTTCTCCTACTCTGTACACTGCCTCTTTGCTCTGCCGGATGTTGGTTTGGCTGCATAGAAGCTTTTGTCAATTCTTGGGGCTATTTCCTGTGCTACTGGAAACCTCTTCAGATGATCCTGCCTATACTTACATTTTGAGATGAGCCGGGCAGTGGTGGCGCACGCCTTCAATCCCAGCACTTGGGAGGCAGAGGCAGGTGGATTTCTGAGTTCGAGGCCAGCCTGGTCTACAGAGTGAGTTCCAAGACATCCAGTGCTATACAGAGAAACCCTGTCTCGAAAAAAAAAAAAAGGAAAAAAGAAAAAAAGCTTATATTTTGAGATGTTTTCCCTGTTTGCGTCTAGTCATTGTAGTATGTCAGGTTCTAAATTTAGGCCTTGAATCCATTTTGAGTTGAATTTTGTGTAGAATGAGACATATATGTCTGATTTTACTCTTCTGCGGATTAACATCCAGGTTTGCCAACATCATTTGTTTAGTAAGCTGGCCACAGATGTGTAGGTTTATTTCTTGGTCCTCTATTCTATGGTCTCCCTGTCTGTTTAGGGGCCAGTACAATGGCATCTTGTCACTATGGCTCTGTAGTATAATTTGAGGTCAGGCATTGTGATGTCTCCAGCTACATTCTTTCTGCTTAAGACTGCTTAGGTCATCTGTGTTTCCAGAAGAATTTTAGAATTGCTCTTCATTCTGGGAAGAATGCACAGGGAATCTGATGGGAATTTCATTGAGTTTAGCGATTACTTTGCTTAATATGGACATCTTCACAATATTAATTCTTCCAACCCAGGAGCATGGATGATTTTCCCACTGTCCACTGTCTTCTTTTTCCACTTTAAAGTTTTCCTTGTACAGCTCTTTCAATTCCTAGATACTTTTTTAAAAGCCTTAATTTCAGCTATTGTGAATGAGATTTTTCCCCTCCCACAATTTCTCTCAGCAAGTTTGATATCAGGATGAAGGAAAGCTTTGCTTTCTTTATGTTGATCTTGCATCCTATAGCTTTACTGAAAGGGTTTTACGGATTAAAATTTTTCTTTTGGAGTTGGTAGTTGTCATCTGCCAGTGGTGGTAATGATGACTACACTTTCTATTTGTATCCTTTTGGCTAATACAGCTTTGTCTTGTCTGACTGCTCAAGCTAAACCTCAAACACTGTGCTGAGTAAGAGTGGAGAGAGTGAACGCCCATGCCTTTGAAAGTCTCCCTATTTCTCCCATGCAGTGTAATGTTGGGTATAGGTCTATCTTACACAGCCTTTGTTATTTAGGAGTACAAACTCCTCATTTCTTTAGAACTTTTATCATGAAGACACCTTGGACTTCTGCTAAGCATCTTTTCTGCATTTACTCTGATTGTTACATACAGGCTGTCCTTCAGTATATTTACATGGTAACAATGTTTGTTAGTTTGTGTAGGTTGAACCAGCCTTGTATTCCTGAGATAAAAACAATTTAGTACTAGTGTATGATCTTCTTAATGTGTTCTTAATTTGGGGAGGGGGCGGATTGCATTGAGATACGGTCTCATTATATAATTCTGCCTGTCCTAGAATTCATTATGGAGACCAGGCTGACCTCAAACTTTTAATGTAATCCTGAATTTGATTTGTAAGTATTTCATCAAGAATATTTGTACCTATATTTATTAGGGAAATTGGTCTGTAGGTGCATGTCTGTCTGTCTGTCTGTCTGTCTGTCTGTCTGTCTGATTTTTGGTATCAGTGCAATACTGGCCTCATAGAATGTGCTTGGAAGTGTTCCTTCCTCCTGTCTCATCAGAAACTCTGTAGATCTTCCTTAGACAATTGTGAGAGTTCAGCGGTAGTGGGTTTTACTTTGTGAGACTTTAATTACTGCTTCCATCTCTTTGCTGTTGTGAGTCTGTTTGAATGCTTTTTGTCCTCTGGATTTAATTTGGGAAGTTATGTGAGTTTCGCATTCTACCCATCTCTTTCAGGCTTTCCAACTTTTGCAAATGTAAGTGCTCAAAGCCTCCCCTCACGGCCTTCTGGATTGCTCTGCAGTCTGTTGTAACAGCTCCCTTTCATCTATAATTTATTAATTTGGATCTCCTCTCTCTTTGCTAGTTGGATTTGTCCATCTTGTTCATAGTTTCAAAGAAAATGGTTGATTTTGTGCATTATTCTTTTAGTCTCTATATCATTAATTTCTTCCCTGATATTTATGATTTCTTGCTGTCTTCAGTTTGATTTGGCTTCGTATTTATCTAGAGCTTTGAAGTATACTTGTTTGTGCTCCCTCTGATTCTTTAACATGAACACAAACTATAAACACTCCTCTTAGCATCTGTCTTACTTTGTTTTCTACTGCTGCAATAAAACACTGGCCAAGGCCAACTTGGAAAGGAAAGGGTTTATTTGGCTTGTATGACCTGATCCCAGTCTCTCATTGAGGGAAGTCAAGGCAGAAACTGGAGCAAGACAGAAACCTGAAGGCAGGAGCCGTGGAGGGGTACTGCTTACTGGCTTTCTCCTCATGGCTTGCTCAGCCTGCTGTCTTGTGTAGCCCAGGTCCACCTGCCCAGGGGTAGCACTGTCCACAGTGGCCTGGGTCCCCGACATCATTCATTAATCAAGAATCTGATTAATGGCCAGAAGCCAGTCTCATGGGATCATTTTCTCAATTGAGGACTCCTCGTCCCAGATGACCCTAGTTTGTGTCAAGCTGACAAAGAACTAACAGACAACGGCCTTCACTGTATCCCAGAGGTTCTGTTGGGCTCGATATCATTTTCATTTGATTCCAGAAATTTCTACATTCCTCTGTGGTTTCCATGGTGACCCTGCTCAATCCTCAAAATCCATTTTCTGGATTTTCCCTTGGTATTGACTCCTAATTTTATTCTGCTGTGGCTTCATGAGATAAAAAGAGTTTTCTCTTTTAAAAAAATGTGTTAAATCCTTTTTGTGTTTTATATGATTAATTTTATAGAAGAATATATATTCTCTAATCAGACAAAATATTCTGTAGTTAGCTGGTGGATACAGTCACCAATGGCACAGTATAGTTCAAAAGATTGTAGATTTTTCAGTTTGAAAGACCTGGCTGAACATGAGAGTGAGGTATGGAAGCCCCTCACTGTTATCCTGTGGACCTTTTGTGCCTTTTAATGTCTGTTCTGTGACATTGGGAGTCTCAATAGTTTGATGCAGAAATAGTTGCCATCCTACACCTTCTTGATGAATTGCTCCCTTAATCATCTCTTCTGGCTAGTTTTGACCTGAAGTCTGCTTTATGACTTAAGTATCAGTACGCCACAGCGTGTGCTGGTGCAGGCCTTTAATCTCAGCCCCAAGTAGGCATAGGCAGGCAGATCTATGTGAGTTCAAGGCCAGCCTAGCCTACATAGTGAGTTCCAGGACAGCCAGGGCTGTGTAAAGACCCTTTCTCAAAAAAAAAAAAGGCAACAAAACAAACAAAAACAAATCATTATGCTGGCTTTGTGTGGCTTCCAGTTGCTTAGTAGGTTAATTTTATTGTTCGACTCTGGGTTTTGGATGTCTTTGCTAGCTAAAAGTGTATCCCTTTTTTATTGTATTTGTTTGTTTATGTGTATGTGTGTGCATGAGTGTACTCTACTTTGTGTGAAGGTCAGAGGACAAGTTGCTCTCTCTTACCATGTGAGTCCTAGGGCTGAACTTGGGTTCTAAGCCCCTTTACCTGTTTAGCCATCTTGGTGACCAGATCTTGTTTTTCAATCCAGTTGATTAGTCTGAGTTTCCTTTCATTTATTTATTTATTTATTTATTTATTTATTTATTTATTTTAAACTCCAGATTTTATTCCCCTCTTGGTCCACCCTCCGATTGTTCCATATCCCATACCTCCCCCACACCCCGTTTCCACGAGGATGTCCCCACCTCCAACCCACCAGACTTCTAAACTCCCTGGGGCCTCCAATCTCTTAAGGGTTAGGTGCATCTTCTCTGACTGAACCCAGACTCGCCAGTTCTCTGCTGCATATGTTTTAGGGACCTCATATCAGCTGGTCTATACTGCCTGGTTGGTGGTCCAGTGTCTGAGAGATCTCAAGGGTCCAGGTTAATTGAGACTGCTGGTCCTCCTACAGAGTCACCCTCCTCAGCTTCTTCCAGCTTTCCCCTAATTCAACCACAGGGGTCAGCAGCTTCTGTCCATTGGTTGGGTGTAAGTATCTGCATCTGACTCTTTCAGCTGCTTGTTGGGTTGTCTGGAGGGCAGTCATGATTGGCCCTTTTTTGTGAGTGCTCCATAGCCTCAGTAATAGTGTCAGGCCTTGGGGCCTCCCCTTGAGCTGGATCCCACTTTGGGCTTGTCGCTGGACCTTCTTTTACTCAGGCTCCTCTCCATTTCCATCCCTGCAGTTCTTTCAGACAGGAATAATTCTGGGTCAGAGTTTTGACTGTGGGAGGCAACCCCATCCCTCACTTGACGCCCTGTCTTTCTGCTGAAGGTGAGCTCTACAAGTTTCCTCTCCCCGCTGTAGGACATTTCATCTAAGGTCCCTCTCTTTTGAGTCCTGAGAGTCTCTCACCTCCTAGTTCTTCTGGAGGATCGCCCCAACCTACCTCCCGAGGTTGCATGTTTCCATTCTTTCTGCTGACCCTCGGGATTTCAGTCCTTTTCCCCCACCCAATACCAGATCATGTTCCCCTCTCTGCCCCTCCCATCCTGTTTCCCTCCCAGGTTCCTCCCTTCCCCCTTGTGGTTGCTTTCTTCTCCCTCCCAAGAGAGACTGAGGTGTCCTCACTTGGGTCCTTCAGCTTGTTGACCTTTTTGAGTTCTGTGGGCTCTATCTTAGGTATTCAGCACTTTTTTCTTTTTCTTTCTTTCTTTCTTTCCTTCTTTCTTTCTTTTTTTTGGCTAATATCTACTTATCAGTGAGTACATACCATGCATGTCCTTTTGGGTCTGAGTTATCTCACTCAGGATGATATTTTCTAGTTTCAGCCATTTTCCTGCAAAACTCAGGATGTCCTCATTCTTAATAGCTGAGTAGTATTCCATTGTGTAAATGAACCACAGTTTCTGTATCCATTCTTCTGTCGTGGGACATCTGGGTTGTTTCCAGCTTCTGGCTATCACAAACAAGGCTGCTATGAACATAGTGGAACACATGCCCCTGTGGCATGGTAGGGCATTTTTTGAGTATATTCCCAAGAGTGGTATTGCTGGGTCTTCAGGTAGATCTACTTCAAATTTTCTGATGAACCTCCAGATTGATTTCCAGAGTGGTTGTACCAGTTTGCCCTTCTTGATGAATTGAGGCAATTTGTATTTAAGGTTATTGTAGAGGGAAGTTTGTGACTTCATATTATTTTGTTAGCCGACATTCTGGTTGGTTGACTTACGGCTTTCCCTTCCTCATCCCCTGTTAGTTTTAGGGGTTTGCTGTAGTTGACATGAATGACTCGTTCCTGGTTCTTTTCTTCATTGTTTCCTTTACTGTGTTTGTCCTGTCCTGTGCTCTCATAGTTGGACCGGTCTCTCTTCCTCCTCCCTATAGAAAAGTCCTTTAAGGCTTGTCTTCAGTGTCTCCTTAGTTGTCGTGAATTAATTTAAGTTTGTGTTATCTCCATGGTGTCTGGGGCAAGGACAGCTAGTTTCCATAGTTCAGACATGTTAAATCAGTGTGTTGTCCTGATGAGAACTTCTTGTCACTGATTGTTTTCTACCAGAAATTCCTGGCAGAATCTGCCCACCTATCTAAAGGAAGTTATAGTCCTGTCCCTAGGGAGTTAAGAAGGGAAATTCCTGTCCCTCGTAGGATGCACTGATGGATCACACTGAGCTCACACTGTGGTTTGCCTGCATGTTACTTGAGGGTGGGCAGAGAGAGAGGAGGGGCTGTTTCCTATAGCTCAGGTTGGCATCCCTCTCACTATGTGGCTGAGTCTGGCTTTGGATTCCTGACCCTCCTGTCTACACCTCCGAAGTGCTAGGATTATAGGTGTGAGCCACCACATCCAGTGACATACAGGACTTTTAGTTGTTCTGTACAGGCCAGAGTGAACACATCTTGAAAACTTTGTGCTAAATGAAAAAAGCCAAACCTACTTGGCCACATGTTCAATCATATGGAAGAAATATAGAAAAAGCAAATTCATAGAGAAGATATATCTGTATCTGGCGGGGAGTAGGGCTTTCCTATATATTAGAACAGGACTGACTGCCACATACTGAGAATTTCTCTGGAAGTGATAAAAATATTCAGGAATTTGATGGTGGTGAAACAGCAGAACCTTAGATTTAAAAAATGTTAAAACAGCAAAATTCACAAATTATTTTCTTTGGCTTTTTGGCTTTTTCCTTTTTTAAATTAATTAATTTATTTTTGAGACATGGTCTCACTCTGTAGCTCAGGCTGATATGAAACTCACTCTTCTTTTTAAAAAATTTGTTTATTTTTTTATGAGCACTGGTGTCTTGTTTGTCTGTGTGAGGTTGGGGGATCCCCCTGGAGCTGGACTTACACCGGTCCTCTGGCAGAGCAGCAAGTACTTGTAACCACTGACCCACCTCTAGCTCATTAAAACCTACTCACCCTCAACCCAGTTCTTACCTAAGCCTCTCGATGGTTGGGATTGAGGCATAAACCACCATGCCAGGATCACATCTCGGTTCTTTTTTAACCTATATGCCGTAAATCTCTAGGATAAGTGAGTTTCATCTCTTCTCAGTGGACCCTGCCGTTATGTCTTTGAAACACTAAGTTATAAGAACCCGATAGTGTGTCCTTAAGCAAACCCACCCCAGAGACTTTCCATGTTAGAGGATAGGCTGGCTTGGGACATGGCTCCTCACTTTAGGATGTGGGTCTTAGACATGTTCCATCTGGAAGAGCCACCCAGACATCCATCATGGGTAGATCTGGTCATTATCCTCCAGGACTCTAGTCTGTTTTCCATTTACACATCCAGGAGGAAAAGTGCTGAGCGTGCCCCTCCCCCACCCCATGGGTGGGTCTTGCTCCATGGCTTCAGGGTTTGTCTGAGCTCTTGGTTCCTAAACCATGACCTTGAGCTCAGGAAGCTGGACCTTCTCCCAGAACTCCATCCACATCACTTTCCACTAATTCCGAGTCAGCTGGCCTTTCATCAATCTGATAGGAGAAGGAAAGCTAGAGAAGGCATATCGGACCAGGAAGGAACCTTCTAGATTACTCATCAGCCACCCCAACTCCCCTCTACAATCACCATTCCTTGGATGAGGTCCAGAGGAGAGAAGGAGCCATCCTTGACTCACCCACCAAGTAAACAAGGAAACAAACTATCAGATCTCTGTGTCCCGGTCCCTGAAGCACATGGAGCCTTACAGCCAATTATTTCTGTTGCAACATCAGCCTCACTAACTCCACTTCCCATTAAACCGTCTCCCACACAATGAAAAGCAAATGGACTGGCCCGTGGCCAGCCCCAGGACAAGGGGCTCACTCTCCCAATCCAGTGCTGACAAAGTTACAATCTAAAGGCATGTTGAGAACAAGTCTCTCAGACAGGCACTTTCTCTGTGATGGAGGAAACTCGGCTCACTCATGGCTGCAGCTGGGACTAGAAGAGGCTCAGGTATCTGTAGAGCAAATCTCATGGTCTCCTACAATATCATGGTGGAGAGGGGTTCTCTCTCACACAGTCAATGTAGCAGTGTCCTCTGTGATGGCCCATTCCCTGTCAGTCAATCAGCAATTACTTGTTACACATCTATAGCGTGCTACCCATGCTGGGCACTGGGGCCTGGGTTCGAATCAAGAAGAAAATCTGCCCTTGAAAGCTCTGTGTCTTTGAAGGAAGCTGAGGCAGACAGCTTCAGCAGAACCCCAA
Organism: Grammomys surdaster; assembly: GCF_004785775.1. Classification (NCBI taxonomy): domain Eukaryota; kingdom Metazoa; phylum Chordata; class Mammalia; order Rodentia; family Muridae; genus Grammomys; species Grammomys surdaster. The sequence continues at coordinate 2,087,294 of NW_021604644.1, forward strand.
GCTGATCCAGCAGTGTTCTAGATTTGCTTTAGGGGCCAGAGAAGGCTCCTGTGCCCAACAGATGGTGGTTAAGGTGCATTTTGAAAGTTTCCATTAGTCTAGGAGAGGGGATCTTGGTCCTGATCACCCTGCCTCCACCTCTGAGCTATAAGGAACAAAGGTGCCTGGTTGTTGAGGGGAGGAAGCCAGTGGGTGCTAGGACAGACACATTGAGCCATGTCCTGTTGGGCAGTTCCTACTGGGGTATTGGCCCGAAAATCTGGGCCTTATGGGATTGAGGTAGGGTCCTGTGTACCATCCCATCTGAGGTTCCAGCTCCTGGCATAGCACTCAGCAACTAGTCAGCTCAGTGACTTTCCTCCAAGGAATGAGTGAATGCAAAGAAGAGTTAACGATGCTGTAAACTCCAGGCTGCAGCAAGCACCTAACCATACACCCAATGCTGCATGCTTACCATACACCAAAAAAAATGAAGGATAACTCTCATGAACTTTAACAGTATTATCACTAATATCAATACCACCCGACTCAGGAGATGGAAGGACTGGGCAGAGAGACAAGAGATTACGTGTCCAAGGTCACATGGCTAAGAAGGCTCACCAGGGTTCAAACTAGACCCCTGTCACTTGTGTGCCACCTCTGCTGTATGTGCTTAGCTCCTGATACTCCCACATAGAACTCCTACCTGCAACAATCCCTGCCTCCTCCTGCAGTGGGATGAACCATTCAGGAGATCTGGATCAATAAGGAGCTCCGGTTATCAGATCCACATCCCAGACTCAATCCAGGGAGGATGGACGCTTCCTCAGAGGCAGTCAACAGACCTGAAGGAATGTACCCAGGATCCTTAAAAGTACAACATGAAAACGAGCTTCTTTGTGGATGCAGGCTATGACAGACATCCTGGAAAGTGGATCCTGACATCTTCTCTCCTCTGTACCCTTACAGGCAAAGCTAGACACCTACCAAGTGGGAAGAAAGGCAAACCCACAGGGATAACGTTTGTCATAGTCTCAAACATCTGGCTTTTTTCTGTGCTCTAAATTTGGACCAAGTAGACGTCCACTTCCTCCTAATCAAGATAAGCCCAGACCAAGGCCCTACACAATCCTGCTGGGTCACTTAATTGCCTTCCTCTCGGGAATCCTGAGCCAGCCACGGGGAAATTTTCAGCTAAGACAAAGAATAGAGGTCAACCCATGTCGCATCTTAATGCCTTTTACAGACCAGTGAGCCACAGGAGAATCAATTCCAGTCAAAGGACTTGTGGATTTTTCTTTTCTTTTTTAAGAAGAGACTGTATTTTAAGATTTTCCAGGTCATGGAAAAACAGACGCTAAGAACATGAGAACGACAGTGTCCAGCACCCTGTGCTTCATCCCATTGTTGCCTCGATAAATCCAGGTCAAGCTCACAAGTGGACGGTTCTTCAACCCACCAGAAAGTGACCCTCTGAGAGCAGTGGTGGGACAAATGCCACCTCGAGTCACCGCCCTTCTTGTGGCTGGTCACAAGTTTAGTATTAACTGTACTTTCCATTTCAAAACTTTCTTTTATTCTGACTATAAAAGTAACAGACAGCTACTGTTAAAACTTTGGAACATTAAGAGAAAGCGAAGAAATAGATAATACAAAAAACAAAAATCTTTCAACCAACTATTAGCAAATGTGATTTTTCTTAAAACAAAAATCAAGATTACAGAGTACATAGTTTAAAATGTTTCTGTTTATCGTTATCAGTAGTAGGCTCCTCTATGCTCGATACCCTCCAGATGTGCCAAATTCAAGTGGGATAAATGTCAGCAGATTTCTGAGTGTAAGTGGGTTGCCACACTGAGGACATTTTGGTAGTGTCCAGTTTGCTAAGGGATGGTCTTAAAGAAGCGTTTCTGTCTTAATGGCTAAGCGTACCCTGGGGAATTGGGATCGATACAGGAAAGACAGTGAAACCCTGAGGTTCCTGATGAACACTCCCCATCACCTCCATCCTGTTTACGAATGTCCACGGACCAACACAGGGCACTGGGCTCCAGGCATGAGGACACAGGATGGAAGCAAAGAACCCAACATTCTGCCCAAGGGAACCATGTTCTATTGTGTGCACCTGCTTGTCCTGGCACTAGCCCTGGGTGAGAATGCTCGCCTCCCTACCTCCTCTTTGACCCCATGATCTTCTTTAAGGGGCATCTGTTTGGTTTTGGTTTCAATTTTCAAAGATAGGGTCTCATGTAGCCTCAGAGTCATTGTGGAATATGACTGAACTTGATCTCCCAGTTCAAAACACTTCCCAGTTCTTTCTGTCTCTCCCTCACAGGCGCCTGGATCACTGCTGTGGCCACCACACCCTGCTGACAACGGAATTTTTATAAAAATAAGTCTCAGCAACTCAATCATTTTTTAAAATATTCTTTAACTGTTGTTTTAATTTTCTGTTCACTGATAGCCTTTCCCAAGGGTTAAAAATTTTGTCTGTCTGTCCCTGTGTCTCTGTCTCTTTCTGTATGTCTCTCTCTTATGCATGTGCCTGTGAGATTAGTCTGCTCATGTGCTTTTTGTTTTGAGGCAGGGTTTCCTTATGTAGGCCTGGCTGACTTGGGCTATGTAGGCCTGGATGACTTGGGCTATGTAAACAAGATTGACCTTATGTCACCTCTACCTCCTAAGTGCTGGAATTGAAAGCACAAACTACTTCCCAACTATACTTTTAAAAATTATTAAGATGTTTGCTTATTCTCGTTTGCAAAGGCTTTTAATATAGTCTAGATACACAGTTGTCACCTGGTGTATCTTTTAGATTAAATTATTTTTATTTTATGGGTATGAATGTTTTGCCTGTTTATATATGCATCACATAAGTGCAGTGCTCGTAGAGAGGTCAGAAGATGTCAAATCCCCTGAAATTGGAGTTACAGATGGCTGTGAGCTACCTTGTAGGTGCTGGGAACTGAACCCCAGTCCTCTGTAAGGGCAGCTGGTGCTCTTAACCACTGAGCCATCCCTCCAGCCCCTCCACTTGGTATAGTTTACAAATGCTTTCAGTTGGTGTTCTGGAAGTCTATGCTACTTTCTGTTTTAGTTTCACTTTTTGTTGCTGTGATAAAATATCCTGGGGAAAAAACAACTTGGGGGAGAAAGTGTTTATTCAGCTTACAGTTCCAGGTTCAGTCTATCATTGCAGGGAAGCCAAGGCAGCAGGAACTTGAAGCAGTTAGCCCATCACATCCACAGTCAAGAACAGAGAGGAATAAATGGAGTACCCTGAGATACCGTTGCATATCTTTGAGCATATGTATATCCTGTTCCATCAGCCCAGATTCGTTAACATAGAAACAACATTCCTCCCCCCAACAAAATGAAAGTCTCTCCATGTTCAAATAAAATGCATTTAGGCTCAGGTTCTCCTCTCCACTCTCACACAGTTCAAAGTCCCCCTACCTAGGGAATGGTGCTACCCACATGTGGTCAGGTCTTCCTCCTTCAGTTAATGAAATCCAGATTTTCCCTTACAGACAAACCCACAGGCCAGCACAATCCAGGCAATCCTTCGTAGAGACCCTCTTCCTGGGTCATTCTCTCTGCATATAGTGTCAAGTTGATATTAAACAAAGCATCACAGTCCTTAACTGCTCCTCTTTTTAGCCATCTGGAGCTTGTTTCAGACCTGACAGTGTAGCAGTGAACAGAAATAGACACGATCCCACACAGCATTGTTGGTCACTTAGTAACTCAAGTGAGCAGACATCCCCAAAGGAGCTGTGAAGCCTGGGGAAATGGAAGGTAAAGACATGGGAGGTTCTCTCTGTGGTTAGAAATACAACATGTGTCCTAGGTACAGCTTCTGAGAAACACAGGAAGGGACAGAAAAATGTCCTTAAGGAAGAGCTTCCAGGGGATACACGTGGTAGCAGAAGGAAGGGAAAAAGGTTATACAAGTATGTGGTCTCCTAGAAAACCTGTCCCCAAGTGCAGTTGGACCCAGATCAAAAACCACATAGTTCTGTGTGACCCTGCCTGTCCCCGGGGATCATTGTCCAATACAGTTCACGAGGGCACCGAGAGCAGAGACGATGGATTGGGGTTGGAGAGGGTCATAAGCCCTGTGAGTGACGATGCCAGGACTAGCTGCAGGCAGACATGTCACCTTCATTTGGGGTGACTCGTGGCCTATATAATTTGCATTAGAATCTACAGGACAGGATGGGCAAAGGTCGTTGGCTGAAGGCTTAAGGTGCTGAAATGCCTCATCGGCATTGCAGGAATCTCAGGTGCCTGCTGACCAGGTTCTTATCTACAGAGTAGAAAGGAAGTCGAACCTGTAATCCAACTAAGATTACGTGACATCCTGCAGGTAGAGGTGGAGGCGGTGGGTATTGAACTCCCCAGATAAGGTCAGAGAAGGAGAAGCCTCCCTTACACTTTCTGAAGCACCGAACTTCAGAAAGCTATCTGGTCAATGGGAGAATTCGACCTTAATTAGCAGAGTTTCCCCATATCTCCCCCTGATTTATTTTATAATGGTGAGGTATCATTGTACCCCTCAGCTTCTATGCTGGAGACGGCTTGTACTGAAACAGAACCCAATTAGCAGTGATTGCTGCAATGCTACCTATCTGTAGTTTTAAAAATTGCAGGAGGCATGGTGTCAGGACAAACAGGGCTCTGATGGCCACTACAGAACCAAGAAGGGGGAGAAGCCAAGCCACAGAAGAGTTTGAGTACCAGGAGTTGGAGTATTAGGTGAATGAATAGCGTGCTCTGAGATCCCGTTGGATATCTTTGAGCATATGTATATCCTGTTCCATCATCCCAGATTCGTTAACATAGAAACAGCATTCCTCCCGCAACAAAATGAAGGTCTTCCCATGTTAAGCAGTAATTAAGCCCAGAACCTTCTATTTCTGGAGCACAATCCTCACTAGGTAGGTTACCTGCATTTGAAGGGACTTGAGACTGTCCATGGTAGAGGCCATCACTTGGTCAAGCTTGTCCTAGAAGTCAATGGCCAGATAGTGTGTTTGGGCAAGGGCAGCACCCATGCAGGCGGCACTACCTAACCCTACAAGTAGAGGGATGAAGACCTCTCATTTTCTTAGGTCTCTTCCTGGCTGTAAAGCAAGTTCCTTGGGCTCATAGAGATAAACTTGGGGAGCAATTATCATGGGAGTGCAGTAACCTTTGAAAGAGTGTCTAATGCAGGAACCAATAGTGTTTGGACACCAGAGAAAGGTGGAGTAGCACATAGAGAGGAATGTTTTTGTAACTTCTGTGTAGGTAATGACCCATGGGGTTCATGAAGAGAAATGTTAATGGGAACAGTTGACAATAATGGCTGGGAGAGGGAAGCACAGAAGAAGCATTGGAGGAGTTAGGGTGGGTGGTCAGAGGAAGGAGGTTGGCTGTATTGTATACTGGATGTACCATAACCATCGCTCGTTCACAGGTCATTGATGAAAAGCTGAGAATGAGTTTTAAGGTTGGCAACCAGGTTGCCACTGAAGCTATGGGATTCAATTCTGCAACTCCAACATCTGCAGCCTCTGGAGGTGGAGACAGATTCAGAATGTAGGGGAATTTCAAGCCTGGTCTGACATCTTCCCAGTGGGCAGTCCTGGGTTCCTATAATCACTGTGTTCCTTGTAGGTCTCCCTAGCAAAGACTCTCCAGAGGTGGGTATTGGGAGGATTAGGGAGAGGCTGGGCAGCAGCAAAGTTAGAATGAAGGGTGACAAAGACAGCCATAAGAACAGAGGAAAGGGAACCCTGTGGGGGGCACTCATCCTGGAGAGCTGCCCCTAGGTAATGGACGTCCTTCCAGGAGATCTTGTTGTTTGGCCAGGGGTCCATCTCTTCTGTTTTGTTTTGTTTTTTTTTCTGGCCATCCCTTTGTCATGTCCTAGGACACACGCTCACTTGTGTCCTGTCATCACTAGGGGCTGTGCAGGAGCAGACACAAGATGGATGTCTCTGGTCAATAGAGGCCTGTGTGGCTTGCATGTGGAGAATGGCTGAGAGTGGAGCAAGTGTAGAGTATGGGCTGTCCAGGTCTCTCTGGGATGTCCCCAAAATCTCCCTACAATGACAAGTCTACTGCAAAGCTCAAATGGCCCTGAGATACCCTGAAGTATAGAAACTGGTCAAAACCTGTTCAGATTCACATTGTCCAAGAACTGAGAGGTGAAAAAGAACAGACATAAGCATCACAGCCACAGGAGGGTCAACTCAGGGACAGATGGAGAGGCCTGGAGGTCAGCGGTCCAGGCCCACAGACAAGTGGGTGTGCTGAAGCATACTCGGGGCTTAGGAGTCACTGGTTTACTGGAAGATCGGCCATGGGGCTGGAGGAAAATGTAGAAGGATGCGGTCTGAGGTCAGATGGGAGGCCATGGGAAGACCCATGCATGTGCAAACGTGCCAGTATGCTGCACTTCCTTTTTCTGTCTTGTTTATTGAGATAGGGTCTCATGGCTCTGACTAGCCTGGAGTTCATTACATGGTCAAGGAGGACCCTGAATCCCTGATCTACTTCCTCCACCTCTCAAGTGGTGGTCTGCAGAAGTGCTGCTGGGTCCAGCTTCTTTCATATTTCTAACTAGTAAATGCCAGCAAACATGGAGCCGGGGTATGAATCCTGAGCTAAAGACTTAGACTCTCCAGCGACTCGCAGGTCTGAGACAGTCCCATCAACCCACTGAGCCTCAGTCTCCTCACCTGAAAAATGGGGTTGATAAGTTCTAGTCTAAACACAAAACACCACTGACATTTTGATCAAACATACTGATAGAAACAGAAGTGTTCTTAAATTGTCGAATCAAAGCCAGGAAGTTAGAAGATGGGGCGGGGGAGGAGTGCTGCTGTGAAACCGTCTGCTGTGAAACCGTCTGCTGGCCCTGATGTGCCTACTGCACTCCTGAACCCCTAGCAGCTGTGGATCCCTGCACAGCATCAAAACAGTAAACAGTCCAGCATGGATAAGCGAGGGGCTTCATGGCTGCTGGGGATGGGGAGTCATTCTCCTTTAAGGGTGTAGCTACTGGTAAGGGGCCCATGTTCATTCAGTAAATAACCCATACCCATGTTCATCCAATGCAACCCTGATTACACGGAGTAGGTTATTCAAAACTGAAATAGAAGGAGTTGAATGTAGGAGCAGAGAGTGTGAAAAAGGTTCCAGGAGGAGGGGGAGGGGGATAAGAGGAGGAGTGGTGAGTAGATTAAATATAATAAAATGTATTGTGCACGTGCATGAAACTGTCCGATATAGAATATTTCCCCTACGAAACACTTGCATTCCATCTGAGCCTCTTATATGGAGAGAGAGAGAGAGAGAGAGAGAATGAGAATATTACCACAAGAAGCATGGGAATGGAATGAAATGGGGAGAGCCCCTTGGGCATAGCTTCCCAAGGGACCTGTCAGAGCCAGACAGGAAGGAAACAGACCCAGAGACACAAATTTAGGGGGTGTCTGTGCTGTTAAACTAATTGCCACCCCACAGAAGCACTTGCAAAGATCTCAACCATACATTTTTCAAACAGGACATTTTATGTTCTTTGTCATTAATATCTCTCCATCTTCCTTCCCATCTGGAATCAGTCAGGACAGTCACCTGGGGCCACTCCACCCTCATCAGAGCCAGACTGCAAGAGAAAGCTCCAATAGAGCAGGTGTCCTTGCCTCTCTTCAGCTGAGGTCTCCGGGACAGGGTCAGAGCTGAGGGAACATACTCAAAGCGGCAAGCCTGTCACCAAAAGAATGAACACTGAGTTGTTCCCCTCACTGCCAGATTCAAGAGACAGCGAGCAGAACAGGCTGGGGAAGTTGGAGGGACCAAGTGGGGAGCTGTTGTCTGGTGGGTTCAGAGCTTCGATCTTGCAACTTTCATCTTTCTGGAGATGAAGAACAATGATGTTGGTACAATTGAGGCACACTTAGATGCTTGCTGCTGCCCATCTGTCCAATTAGAGGTGATCAAGAACAGACTGAAGAGGTAGCTTAGTCAGTGATGCTGGCTGTGTGAGCATAAAGACCTGAGTATCATTCCCAGAACCTATGTAAGGGAAAACAGAACTACAACAAGAGCCGACCCTGGCATGTGCTTGAATCCCAGGGCTGGGGAGACAGCAAGGAGCAGATCCCTGGGGCTCACAGGCCAGCCAGTCTAGCCTATTTTGTGGGCTTCAGGCCAATAAGAGACTATCACATACAATGCAGATGGCCCCTTAAAACAATACCTAAGGTTGTCTCTGGCCTCCATAAAGCACATTCACGAACTGCACCAGCACACATGAACACACACATGCAGAGCAGCACACATGAACATGAACACACACATGCAGAGCAGCACACATGAACATGAACACACAGAGCAGCACACATGAACATGCACACACAGA
>NW_021604644.1:2095695-2101638 GCF_004785775.1 Grammomys surdaster
ACACACAGAGCAGCACACATGAACATGCACACACAGAGCAGCACACAACACAACAACACGTGCACACAGAGAAACAGTCGTGAGGGCAGACCCTTCAAGCATTTCACCATGTTAGTAAAAATAATTACAATCAGTACTAAAAAGGCTCAATTCAGGGCTTTAACCTGGTGCCCTGGAAATCCCTTAAGGATGGAGTCTGCTACACACACACACACACACACACACACCAGCCTTCTCCATTAGTTTCACAAGGATAGCCTGAGCTCTGTCTTTTGGACCAATCTGGGGTTTAGCCCAGAGCTTTAAATATTCAAAGGCTTCTTTGTTTCCCTGAAAAGCCATTTCTCATTCATTTTGCTGTTACATAAGCATAGCATTGGTTCTGATATATAAGGCAAGCCCACTACCCATTTTATTCATTTTGAATAAACTAAAAATAACTAAATAAGATGCTTTCCATCTTCTGCAGCCAGTAAAGTCTTCAGGAAGAGCAAAAGAAAGGAAATGATGTGAAAGATGGGAAAGAGCCCTGGGCTGGACACACAGGAGCCTGAGCTCTAGCATGACTGCTTAGAGGGCTGTGTGACCTTGGGTGAGTCCCTCCCTTCTGAGGCCTCAGGCACCTCATCCAGTGAAAGAGAGAAGTGTGTCTGAATCCCTCCAGCTCTGACATCCTACTTTCCAGGGAACAGCAAGACAAGGAACTGACAGTCTTATAAATGAATTGCTTTTTGTTATTCAAAAACATTTCCAAAATAATTTTGATGTGATCCTGCTTGGACAGAAACAGCTACTGCCATCTCTCCCCTCAGCCACCTTCAGAAACACCACTAGACTCACAGGCGCCACCTCCTGCCCTCCAGTCCACTCCCCTGCAGCATGGTCTCTTCCCCACATCCAGGCCTTTGAAATTGCACGGTCAAGGTCACCATAACTTCCCAAGACAGAGAACAACACACACCTCCGTCCTTCTCTTTCTTGGCCTCTCAAACAGTTCCACCATGGAGCGTGCTCTTTTGGAGATGCTATCCTAGTCCTGGGGGTGTGGGGAGGACCTAGGGGAAATGCCTTGAGTGTCTGGATGGAGCTGGACCCACAGTGCTGGCCAGAACCTCTGTGCACCACACATGCCTCATGGTGACTCCTCTTCCTGTTGTGATCCTTTTGCTACCAAATTCTAGATTCCCAGGTGAGACATCCATTTAAATACTCAACAAGTATTTGTTGAGAGCCAACAGATTCCCAAGCTTGGTACCCAACAGTGGGAACATGGCCAGGGCCAGCACGGCCTCGCATTTACAGCTCATTGCCAAAGTCGGATGGCCATGAAATGGGGGAGGGAGTACAAGACACAGATGCAAACCAAGGAGCCAGGAGCTATGCGAGGTGAGATGGGGACAGGTATCCACTCACAGAGCAGCAGGATCCAGATGCTCACAGATGACTGGATATGAAAGTGGGAGGAGCCAGCAGAGGACTGGAGAGAGGCTGGGAGCGTTCCTGATCCAGAGACCTGCCTCCAGGCAGAACTGCAGGATGAAGGACCTCTCCAAAGGGGCACATGGTAACCTAGCACTGTCCCTGCTCTGGATGGAGAACCTGGGCAATAGAGACTGGAAGACCCTGACTATACCCCTCCCCACCACGTCAGCCCCTCACTCCTGGGGTAGAGGAAGGAGCATGGGGTTAAGGGTGCTGGCAAAGTCCTACAGTCCAGACACACTAAGGGGTCACACCAGTCAGTCATCAGCCATGCTGTGACCTTCCATAGACTCAGCCAGGGTCTGTTCAGTGTCATGTCACAGAAGGTGATGATTCCTTTGTGCTAACTTAGTTCTCCAATGGATAGAAGGATTTAAGGCTGTTTTGTCACAGGGAAGAAAATAAGACCATTTTCTTCAGGTGTCCCTGTCATCTCCACCAGGCCTAGTCTCTCATCCTCACATAAGGGCATGTTGGCTGGCAAAGCTAAGCATCTGTCAAGAGCCACACAGCCAGCAAGGGACCTCGGGAGGACTTGTCTGTGTGATTTCAATGGTCACACCTCACCCCTGCACCACCTCAGAGACCCACTGGGACTGCATCTCAGCAGGTGAAGAGAGGCTCAGAAAGAGGGAGGCCCCCCAGGCCAGAAACCTGTTCCCTATATCAGTTCTATGCTGTTCCCTGAGTCACGGGAGAAAAAGTGACCCCCGAACAAATGAATTGGTTGTGCAGCTGCAAACTAAATAATGAGAGTGGGCTGAGGCCAGTGTCTCAGGACTGTGTGAGGAAAGCAGCCTCCTGGCAGGGGCAGCTGCTGGGAGACCAAAGCACTTGCTGACCACGCCCTCCCTGAGGAACATGAACCTCTGCAGCACTTCAGAGCTGGGCAGGAGCCCATGGGAGCAAGCCTTCATTAGCCTCCCTCCCCCACCCGCTGCTGGCCTCCTGGAGAAGCCCTTCTGAACATCTGTATCCTGCCATGAGCTGGCACGGGGATTCTGCTGTCACCTAGGGTCAGTCAGCATAAGCCCACTAATCCTGGGACTGTCACCTCTGACCTCACAGAGACCCTCCCTCTCTGACCCTGGAAATCTGGAGTGAGTTTGGGGGGAATTTAGATGGATGTTGCTCTTGCCAGCTTCCTGTGGAAATTAAGTGAAGCCAGGAGGGAACTCACTGAGAAGAGAGGCAAGAGACTTGAGGACAGCAGGGAACATGAAGGCGGAGGTGTTTGTTTGCAAAGCTGTTGGTCCTGCTTTACTGGGTCCTTCTCGGGAGGAAGAAGACCACTGGCAGGGCTTGTCAAGTAAAGCAAGTCCCTGTCCAGCCAGCCTTCCAGTCCTCAGCCCCACCCTGGACTCTCCCGGTGCCCATGGCTCTGAGCCACAGATCTCCTCACTCATGGCTCTTGCAGGCTTCTGAGCCCAACACAAGCTGTTTCCTCTGCTTGGAAGAGCCTTCCTTGAACCTGTGTTTGGAAAACCTCTACTCCACTCTCAGTGTGTCTCCCCTATCCTTGATAGGGGTATAATTACCTCAATATCCACCACGCCAGAGCTGGGGGAAATGGGAGGAAGGACCTGGGTTGGATATTATCATGGTGCCGTGTGTACATGGATGAAACTGTCAAAGAATAAATAACTGGAAGAAAACAGAAAGGATGGAAGAGGAGTAGTCTGAGAACTCACAGATACTGCGTGTCACTGTTGATGTGCCAGCCTCTCTGAAGGCAAGCCTACAGATTGAACTGCTATAGGGCTGAGCTGAGCAAACATATGATTTCAGTGGGAACACCTGGAAGCCATACTGAGTTAGGAGAGGCTGCCCCAAGTCAGAGGCCACGGACTCCTTCTGGCCTGTTGCTCTGCCATCTAGCTTCTAGGGTTATGCTCATCCTGTGCCCCAGTGTGTCAACCATATTACTGTGTCTATACTCCAGCCACAGACAGGCACAGGGCAAGGAATATTGCTCCCCTCATGGATACAACTGGAACTTGGGATCAGACGGCCTTAACTTGCTCCCTGGTCATGGCTACTAGGCAAAATACTGCCAGTGTGCCACCCTACCCTCTTTCCTGTATTCCTCTCCACATCTTGATGACAAGGCACCAGCCCCCTCTGTAGCTAAGGGGTCCCAGGACCCAGGGCTGAGCTGGTTCATAAGATTTGTGACATAAATAATGCATGAGCCTCCTCTTCTTCAGGATAGAAGTGTTCGGGCAGACAGTGAAAGAGCCCAAGGCCTTGTGTGCACATCCTGGATATAGTTGTACTTAAAGCTCTTGACTGGATCTAAGTATGGAAATACTTGAATGTTTAGCCTGTTCCTTGTAGGTCTGAACTTGAATTTGACAGACTTCCTCTTACACAAGAAGAAAACCACCCATGGGACTTGTCCCCTGCCTCTCAGTTTTGTGGTACTTGAAGCTGAATGCACTTCTCACTGGGCAACATGGTGACTGCTTATCTCAAGCCATACTTGTGGTAGTGACTACCAGCTAGAACATGAAGGTCGTAAGAGGGTCCAATGGGATCCTGGGAAGTGTGGCTCCAGAATAAGGAAGGATGCCCACAGAAATGACGGGCAACAGGGTCTCTGTGGCAGCTGTGAGGAAAAGGAGCTAGAGCAGAGTGGACGATAGGGTCACACAGAGCAACGGGGTGTGGGAACACGAGGAAGAAAAGTTTTCAAGGGCCCCAGCAAATGAAAGGCCCGTGACCTTGGCAGGAAGGTCCAGCTCGGGGTTGGGGACAGAAGCCAAACCACACAGTGTGATCAAATCCCAGGTTTGTGCAGCTCACTGAGGGAGGAGTGGGACACACATGCGCAAGGAAGGGTGATGCAATGCAGGAATAGCTCCACAGCCAGCTGCGGCTGTGCTCCCTTGTAAGTCCACTCCTCCCCACCCCTGCGTGAACTTCCAGCTCATCTGGCACGAGGCATGGTCCTGACACAGATGTGACTCCCTCAATAGTCCCAGCCCACTGTTCAGAAGCTCACTGTACGTTAGGGCCTAGCCACAGGCCTTTCCTGGTAGCCCAAAACCATCCTCATCTGACAAGAACCAGACTATGCCTTCCTCCAGTCCCCTCTTTTAACTATGCGGTGTCATCCAGTGACCTAATGTCATCCATATTACTGTGTCTATACTCCGGCCACAGATGGGCACAGGGCAACGGAGGAAATACCCCTCTCTTAAGGAAACAACAGGAACTTGGGGGTCAGATGGCTGTCACCTGCTCCTCAGTCATGGCTCCTAGACAAAATGCTGCCCAAGTGTGCCACCCTCGCTGGAATTATGATCTGGAATCATAATTGACGGGTCCCCTGGATGGGATCAGTGTCAGCACTTGTGTTTCCCATGGGGCAGAGCCCACTGCTCTGGTACATGTAAGAGTGTCAACAGCCATGGTGAGTTCCTGGGAGACTGTGGGGACCTCTCCTGGATTCTGCCAGGCCCTTTCATTCCTAAGAGTTGGCCTCAGATGTTCAGGAAGGAAGCAGAAGGCCGAGCGGTCTGTGGCGCTCCCCCACCCTGTTTGCTGCAGGGCCATCCCTGAGGACAGCTGCTTCCTTTCACTCTTTTTAGAACCAGAAGACACGATTATGACCAAATTTAGCAAACAACCAAAAATGAAAATCCAACCCATATTTTAAAATGTGCTTCTGCAACTCCACCCTCCGGAAGGGAAGTCTCCTCTCTGAGCCATGTGGGTGAGGATGGAGAACTGAAGAGGCAGAGTCATGCTGTGTCATGATTCTGAGGGCGGTGGACATGGGTGTGGTCTCCAACGACAGACAGCTGAAACAAAGCAGGCCCAGACGGGGATCTGAGGGGCCCATAGTCAAGAAGCCATCTCTTGACTATAGCTGGGGAGAAGACATGCTTCTACATGCCACGTCAGACATGTGCCATGGCAGAATTCCCCTCTTCACAAGGGATCTACTCTTGATACATTGTTCTACAGTGCTTGATGAGGAGCACAGGGAAACCCAGGCACCAGTATAGACTGCCTTATGCTACCAAAGCAGCCAAGTATTAGGGGCTGCACGTAATAGGCACACTGGACAGGTGGATTGAAAATGATCATTTCCAGGACTTCTAAATGTGTCCAGCTGTCTTTGAGAGATTTTTGAGAAGGGGGAGAAGGGTCTGGGAGCCAGAATGAGTGAGGCAGGTACATGAGGCACAGGTACCAAGGCTTATTCCACAGAGTACAGCATTCAGGAGGCAGGCCTGATGAGACTATCCCGAGAGATACTGTTTCTTCTGGCTAAATTAATAGACAAAGTGCCTAGATTAGACAAGGCTACATACTGGACTCAGTACCTCTCAGCCCAGGTGGAACCCAATCTCTCAGAGATTCAGTTTCTCCTCCTAAAATATACATTTCTCTTATACATTTCTCTCTCTCTCTCTCTCTCTCTCTCTCTCTCTCTCTCTCTCTCTCTCTCTC
>NW_021604644.1:2101648-2122118 GCF_004785775.1 Grammomys surdaster
CTCTCTCTCTCTCTCTCTCTCTCTCTCTCTCTCTCTCTCTCTCTCTCAAATAAAATTATGAAAGCATACATCTTAATGTAAAACACTTCCATTGAGAGGTAGTGAAAATTCAACAAACTCATGTATGAAAATCCATCATCAAGATGGCAGAGTAGCAACGCGGTACTGTTGGTGTTCAGGCTGCTTGCTGACTTCCGTTCTAGTGGTGACCGTGGAGGAGGTGGCAGCGGCGGCAGCGGTGGCAGCCACTGAGCACATTTGGGTAGTTGTCCAAGATGCAGAATATCAAAATCTTCAGCGGGAGCTCCCACCAGGACTTATCCCAGAAAATTGCTGATCGCCTGGGCCTGGAGCTAGGCAAGGCCCAGGACTAAGTGACTAAGAAATTCAGCAACCAGGAGACCTGTGTGGAAATTGGAGAGAGTGTTCGTGGTGAAGATGTCTACATTGTTCAGAGTGGATGTGGTGAGATGAATGACAATCTAATGGAGCTTTTGATCATGATTAATGCTTGCAAGATTGCTTCAGCTAGCCGGGTGACTGCTGTCATCCCATGCTTCCCTTATGCCCGCCAAGATAAGAAGGATAAGAGCCGGGCTCCAATCTCAGCTAAGCTTGTTGCAAATAGGCTATCTGTAGCAGGTGCAGATCACATTATCACCATGGATCTACATGCATCTCAAATTCAGGGTTTCTTTGACAGCCCAGTGGACAATTTATATGCAGAGCCAGCTGTCCTAAAGTGGATAAGGGAGAATATATCTGAGTGGAGAAACTGTACTATTGTTTCACCTGACGCTGGGGGAGCCAAGAGAGTGACCTCCATTGCAGACCAATTGAATGTAGATTTTGCTTTGATTCACAAGGAACGTTAGAAGGCCAACGAAGTGGACCGCGTGGTATGAGTAGGAGACATGAAGGACCGTGTGGCTATACTTGTGGATGACATGGCTGACACTTGTGGTACAATCTGTCATGCTGCTGACAAACTTCTCTCAGCTGGAGCTACCAGAGTTTATGCCATCTTGATGCATGGAATCTGGCCCAGCCATTTCTCGCATCAACAATGCATGCTTTGAAGCAGTAGTAGTTACCAATACCATACCTCAGGAGAACAAGATGAAACACTGCTCCAAAATACAGGTGACTGACATCTCTATGATCCTTGCAGAAGCCATCAGGAGAGCCCACAACGGAGAATCTCCTACCTGTTCAGCCATGTTCCTTTATAATATAGCTTCTGAAGCATTTTGACAGTAAAACCAACCCCACTCCTTGTTTTTCTTGGTATTGGTGAGTTCAGCAGAAGACCCAGCCTGCTTCAGTACAGCTTTTTACATCATCCCACATTTGCTATATTAGAATCATTTGTCCTAAAGTGGAGAAAGACAGATTGCTTTTAACTGCTAGGATGCCTGACCTGCATTGTTACATCCTGGCTTTCTTGTTTACTTCGTGAGCCTTGCAGCTTTAAGTTGAGCTCAGCTGTTGATTGTTAAGAGAGTATTCCACAAGGTCCTTAGGACGTGATTGACAAAGCTCATACTCCATTGCATGTGAAGGCTTTGGGGTTTTCTTCATTCAGAATAACTAGCAACAAAGCCTCCCCATGTATAATACATTTTCAGAGGTTTACAGCAAGAACACTGAGCATCCTTAAACACAGTTCAGCTATTGAGCACCATGTAAGGCAGGGGCAGGTAGCTCAAGGCAGTAGTAAATTTTTGGGAGGAAGAAGACTGATCCATTGCCATCTGTTTAACTTTATAGCTTGGATTCTCTACACCTATTCCTTTCCAGTGGGCTTTATCTTCAGCTATCTTGACCCTTTCTTGGCCAAATACTTTGGACTCAGTGATCATTGTAACAAAATCTTCTGTAAGACAGACTTCCTTCTTGCTCTGTAACTGCTAACATTCACATTAGGTAACTTGCTGTAGCACGATCTGCCTTAGCCTGCTACCTCTGAGGTTTTAGGTTTTAGGTTTGATTAATTTAAGTATTTAATTTTCATCTTCCTTGGATCCGTTTGGCCTCTCTATTGAACTTATTGTATTGTGTAGAAGAAACTTAATAAAATGTCTGTCATGTGTGCAAAAAAAAGAAAAGAAAAGAAAATCCATCATCATGGTGTCTCATGTGTGCAGTCACACAATCAACAGTCTTCATCATTCTAGTTGTTAGAGACTTTGGCATGTATAGCTAAGTGACAGCCAGGTGTAGTGACACACACATCTATAATCACAACCCTCAGAAGGATCAGGAATGTATGGCCAGCTGGGGTTACATGAGAGTCAATCTCAAAAACAAACAAACAAACAAACAAGGAACAGAAAGCAATCAAGAGACAAAAAAGATCAAAGCAAAGTTGAGGCATTTCTCCAGGAGTCGGAAGGTGCCAGATGACTTTGTGCATTTAAACCCGGGCGCCTAGCTCTGCATCCCTGAGGGATGGGCGGTGTTTACTGGGCATGATTATTTTCTTTTGGTTTGTTTGTTTTGGTTTGAATTTTTTTTGAGATAAGATCTTTCTACATAGTCCTCCATCTCCCGGAACTCATTATGTAGACCAGGCTGGCCTTGAATTCACAGAAATCTACCTGCCTCTGCCTCTGGAGTGCTGGAATCACCCAGACGGGCAGCCAAATGAAAGGAGCTGTCTTCAAGAAAAGACTGGTAGGATCATCTCTGATCTGGTCTCACCACACTTGGGCACATGTACCTGAAAGTCTCTGATCCCCACCACAGAGACGCTTGCACAGCCATGTCTACTGCAGTACCATTGACTGTTGTCAAAATATAGAACCGGTCTAGATGGCCAGCCACAGATAAATGGCTAAAGAGATTGTGGTTCATACTGAGGATGGTGTTTTACTCAGCTGTGAAGAAGACTGGTGTTTTCATCTGCAGGAAAGTGAATGAGCTGAAGATGATCAGGTCAATACACAATCTATCTATCTATCTATCTATCTATCTATTATCTATCATCTATCTACCCATAACCTATTATCTATAATCTATCATCTATTATTAATCTATAATATATCATCTATCTACAATCTATCTATAATCTATTATCCATCTAAAATCTATTATCTATCTATAATCTATTATCAACCTATAATCTATCTTATCTATCTATCAATCTATCTATTATCTATAAATTATCTACCTGTTATCTATCTATCTATCTAACTAACTATCTAACTATCTATCTATCTATCTATCTATCTATCTATCTATGGATATGACATAAAAGCAGAAAGGCACTACTTGGGGGCCAAAAAGAAGGACTAGTGGGGGCATGAGAAGAGAATAAAGTTACATTTTTAGTTAAGCCATATTCATTCATCCTCTCCTCCCCTCCATCTTGTGCATGTGTGAGTGCACACACGTGTCTCTCTCTCTCTGTCTCATGCACATGTGAGTGCACACATATGTGTCTCTCTCTGTGTGCCTCGTGCACGTCTGAGTGCACACACATCTCTCTCTCTCTCTCTCTCTCTCTCTCTCTCTCTCTCTCTCTCTCCCTCTCTGTCTCCTGCACATGTGAGTGCACACACGCACACACTAAATGGAATGGCTGTAGCTCAGTGGCTTGTTGTTTGTAAATTTTCAGCAATGAGCTTATGGTTTTGTTTGTTTTTTTACTTTTGTCATTATTTTTTACTTTATTATTTAAAAAACTTGGAGATAAAAAACATCACACACTAAAATTAACTAAATTCAAAGATTATACCACTTACTGAAACTATGTACTGTTAGAATTGATTTGGGTTTTTTTGGTAATAATATGGAGGAAATAAAGTGTTAAAAACATCAGCACACACCCTAAGAAACCACCTTGGATGAGACTCCATCAAGTGTGGGTTTAGTTTCCAAGTTCCCAAGCCAAAATCTATTCCTATCAGAGATTCATAGCAAGTATCCTGACCCCTGTATCAGACCTGCTCCCTTTGTCCTTGGAAGACAAACCAGACACCCTGAACAAGAATCCTGGAGGACAGTTTTAGGGTGTGAGGCCCAAGCACGGGGTCACCGAGGGCCTGGGAGCTCAGGTGGCACAGTGGAGAAGGAGTTATTTCACTCAGCTCTAGGATCAGCAGGGTTTCAGGTCAACAGCAGTGTGACTCTTTACAATAGGACTAGCCTCCCCATCCTCAACGGCTGGTGTTTATTACCAACGTGAGTCTACATCACCTGGGAGCTAAGCCTCTACAGGGCCATGCCTGTGGGGGATGATCTGAAGTTCACTGATGTAGGCACCCATCTTAAATGTGGTGGAGCCACTCCCTGGGCGGGGCAATTTGGGTTGTATAAAACAAAGGAAGCCAGCTGAGGTCTAATAAACATTCGCCCCTCTAGTGGCGATTTTGGCATTTTGGTTGGTTTCTTTGAAAGACACAGAAATATTATAAGAATGTGTTTTCATTTTAATCCCAGGTATGAAATACGCGGCTGCTTCAGCAGCTGACTACGCTTTGCCTCCTGCTCTAACAGGGGCGTGAGTTTTCCAGCAGCAGATAGTTTCTGTCATTGTGTGACATTTGGGATTCTGGGGACTTTTCAGAATGTATATAAATGCTAGGGCCCAGAGAGATTGGGGGTTGCTGGTTGTTTGCTGTTGGTTGTTGGTGGTCAATGTTTAAGTAGTTACACACAAAAAAGAAAGAATAAGCTAAGGTATCCAGATGATAAAGATCAAAATTGCCCCAGTCAAAAACGCCCCTAATCAACAGAAGCAATCTAATGATAATGCTGCCGCCCACTTTCCACCCTATTCTTTTTCTTTCCTATCTAGTGGGGGTTGGAAGGGTGGAAGAAAGAAGAACCCACAGAGTAGCCAAGGCTGGCTACACACCCCTCACTGTTTCTTGACTGTGCAAGCTACTTCAGGCTCTTCGCCCTTGACTTCCCCACCACGATGGACTTACCTTAGACTGTGCCCTAAAATAAACCTTTCTCCCTTAAGTTGTTTTTGTCAGAGTATCGACAACACAGCAACAGGATAAGAACCAAAGGCACCATCAGAAGGCAGCAGAGCCAAGCCTCCTCTACTTTTAATCAAAGACAGCATTGAGCTGGAACAGACCCTGGGCCAGCAGCAGAAAATGAGAGTTCTGGTGCTGTGTGACACTGGCCTGATGCCTTCCTTCTCTGGGCCTCTGGTTTTCCACCTGTAGTTGGCAGAGTTGGACAGAGTGAGTTCTCACTGGCTTCCCAGCTTGAAGACAGTGGTGGTGTAACAGCACAGACCCCGGCCACCCTGTCTTCGTGGCCCAATAGACTGAGGATGCCTTTGGGCCCTATTGTTCTAGTCTTGACTTTAATGAGGTCACATCTGGAGTGTATCTCCGCTGAGCCCTCTTGTGTGCAGTTCCTCACAGCTGGGCCCCCATAAATCAATTTGTTCTATGGACAAGTTCCCAGAACCATCCAGATTCTGACCCAGAAAAGGCAGTTTTTCTTTCCCTGCAGTGTCTGGTTCCAAAGGCTGTGACAGGCACTCCACTCTCATTGGGGCAAGCTCTTAGCTTCTCCAGATTCCTGCCAGGAGGATTTCAAGAGGAGCATGTCCTCAGGCAGGAAGTATGAATCAACTCCTTCCAGTTCCTTTGAGGGGTGGGAGTGCACCTCAACTCCACGGTGAAAAGACTTGGCAGAAATGACCCTACCAGACTCCTGTGGCCCTCAGATTCTTATTCTCCACAGAGATCTTAAGTGATTATGGAAGGGAGGAGTTAAAAAATTCACGCCAGTGGAGGGAGAGAAGCCTGTGCTCTTTAGTTCAGCAGTGTATTCTTGCTGCTCCTGACACCGCTCTGTCCCCAGCTCTCTCTAGGTCTAAGACATTGGAGTCCTGCCTGGGAAGACTCTGCATCCTTTCCTCAGTGAGTGCTCACTGAGCACCACAAAAGTGGCTTGGGGGTTTGGAGGAGCAGCATTTTACCCTAACTCACACAAAGCTCAGTGCTCCCTCCCCTGGAGTGCTCCCTCCCCTGGGGTGCATGGCTCATCAGTAAGGTTGCTGGCCCAGAGTCCAAGCAGCCAAACTGAACGTTGCACAGTCCTAGCCACACCAGCTCCCAACTTCACCTCTCCTGCTGATCTAAGGCCAACCCTGGTCCTTAATTGTCTCTCTAGTGAAAAGGGTTTGGAATCAGAGTCCACCTAGAGATGTTCTTAAAGATAACATTTTGTTTTTATTTTGTTTATTTGTATATTTGTTTATGTTATTTGTTATTATTTATTGAACTTACTCTGTAGACAAGGCTGGCCTCAAACTTACGGCAATCCTTCTGCCCCAGTTTCCCAAATGCTTTGATTGCAGGCATGCACCACCATACCTGGCTGAAAGATGGTTTTTATCAACAGGAATCCACGGGTGGCTCAGGAGGCTTCTGAGAAACAGCCGTCCCCTGTCCCACCGCTCCTTGCCCCTGGACTGAAATGACCCCAGACTTCCTGAAACTCTTGGATTCTAATTTTTTCCAGAGAGCTAAAGTTATTATGGGTGAGAAGAGGTGAAAAACTAGAATCTCTATGGAGGAGGCTGAGGCCTGGCCAGCTCTGCAGATCTGTGCTTTTCTGTTCAGCCGTAGCAGACATCACAGGACCCTGGTGAAGAGCAACAGCAGGGTTCTCCTCGCTGACATCTCTGTCCCCAGCTGACTCCGGGAATAAGCCAGAGCAAGAGTCCCGATGCTTGGTCTATGCTCCTTGTCCCCTCTTCCCCCCTCATGAGTGATCCCACTCCAGACCAAAAACCAACCCTCAACACTTGGGTACTTCTTTCTGGATTTGTGGATGCTTCAATCTTAAACTATTATTATTATTATTGCCATCATCATCTTCTTCTTCATCACCTTTCTGGTAGAGAAAACAGAGGAGTCTGTCCTCATATACCACCAGCTCTCTCCAGCTTTGTGGGTGAGAGAGGTACAGGTTCTTATGTAGCCCAGGCTAGCCTTTCATCTTCCCATCTCCACCTCCTAGGTACTGGGATTCCAGGTAGGTTCCACCGTGACCAGCAGGCCTTTCCTTCTTGTGGAATACACATGTACATTCTGCCCTGCCCACCCCACAGCCTAGTAACGTCACTTACATCACCTCTGAGATCAGCCTGGCCTGGTCAGCCATGGATCAGAAATGAGTCCAGACCTCTAGTTAATGCTGGCACTTGCTTCTCTCCCTCCTGGAAACCCATGAAAACCACACCCAGCAGGATGGTGGAAGCAGCAAGGCTGGTGGGCTACCCTGGAGCAGAGGAGACTCTAGAACATCTGTTCTCTAAAGGACCATCCAGGGGTTAAGAACAAACACACTGGGTGGTCTCCAAGGAGATCTAGAGCAAGAATGGAAGCCCCAGGAAGACTTGTGTAAGCACCACAAGGATGTGTCATGTGAGGGTTCTTGCTCACTGGCAGGAGATAGGCTAAGGCTGGTCGGCCATGCATGCTGGAGACACAGATGGGAGACTTCTGCAGGCATTGAGTGGTGAGCATTTGACTCCTGGAAGTCCCTGTGGAGCCTACAACAGTCACTTGCTTTCTCGGCTCAGTTGTCCATGAGAACCCAGTGGTGCTTTGCAGTCCTTGATTGACTCCGCTCCAGAGCTGTACCAACAGGCACAGGCATCTGGTAAATCCCTTGTGGGGTGCTAAAATCTCCCTTAAGGCCCCCATGAGCAATCTCTCTCACTGACCCCTGCCTTATAAAAAGTTCAAGATGATTCACAGACATTTCATGATTCAGCAGTTGGGGCAGAAGCCTCCACTCCACAGGGACTGGAAGATGGGGAAGGGCTAGATGGAGCAATCACAGCTGATGTGGGCTCTGACCATGGCCTCTCCAGCAGGGCAGTGTGGATCTGACAAGGCAAAACTGAGGAAATACCTCCCTCAGCCTCTGCCCTGTTTTAAAGATAGACGTTGGAGGGTGAAGCCACAGAAAGAATTCTACCTGCTAAGTGCATTCACAGGAGGGAGTGGCAGTCTGGCCCCTAAGCGGCTCCACATGTGGGGCACAGTCCCTGGCTCTTCTTGACTTGGAACTCTGAACAAATGTAAATCATCTGCCAAATCTCCCGTGCTCTCCAAGTGGAACAGACTCATTCATCCAGGCTGTCGATAAGCATTGTGTAAGTGGGCTAAGAGTTGAAGGGATGGCCCTCATCAGGGTGTGGGAGCTGTGAGACCCTTGGGGACCTGTGAGTCACCTCTACTCCCCTTTGAGAAGCAAGAGAACAGCAACCACTGCACTCTGGAGTAAGTCCAGGGTGCTATGTGACCTAAGACCAGTTCTCTGCCCTCTCCATTATTTCCACCTAAAACAGAGCCAGGGTTTGTGTGGACTGGCATCTTGGTAGGTATTTTGAGAATCCAGTGAGCTCACTGGAAGAAGTGCTTAGAACGGTGCTTTGGTTGTGGTAATTTTCATCACCATCCTGAGTAAAAGCTGCATATGGGAAGCCACAGTGTCCCTCCCCCCAGCAACCTGACAAGATCAGACAATATAACCCCTGAAGAAAGCAAGTCTCTAAAGCTATGAATAATGAAATTGAGGATATAGCTTGTTTTTTTATTTCAATTTTATTCTATGTGTATGAGGGTTTTGTCTGCATGTGTATCTGTATCACATTCATGCCTGGTGTTTGAGAGGTTTAGAAGAGGAAGTTGGATCTCCTGGAGCCGGAGTTACAGATGGTTGTGAGCTGCCATGTGGGTTCTGGGAATCAAATTCAGGTCCTCTGGAAGAGCAGTTAAGTGCTCTTAACCACTGAGCCATCTCTTCAGCCCACCAGGAAACAGGCCAGTATTCCCAGTCATTCTTATCAAGTAAATACTGCAGCTGTGATATGCCAGGCCAGATGGGAAAGCCTTCAAAACTGTTGCCCAAGAATGGAACTTAACACAGTCTAACAGCACAGCCAGTTTGTGAAGGCTCAGTTTAAAAAGAGGCCCTGGTGACACCTCCAGAACTTCAACCAAGCTGAATTTAGAAGACAGTTATAAAACAGCATGTGAAGTACCAACATGAGAATTCAGCTCTGATTTGCTGTGTCTGCAAGCACACCCTTTCCTCGACAGCCCCCCCTCCCGTTTCCTCCAACAACCACACTCGGCACCAGGTGGCCTCGGGATGCCTCCCAGGTATGCACTCAGCCCATGGATCTCAGATTCACAGGAGTTTTAAAACCATTGTCTTGCCTACCACAGAAGCACTGCCCTATTTCCGAGCTGACACCACCACCTAGTGTCACTCAGGAAGGCACGTCTGTGGGGGTGGGGGCTGGCTGGAGCCTCCCTTTGCCCTTCTTTCTCTTCATGAAGGATCTCAGCCCAGCCCTGCTTCCTTCCTTCTCTCACTTACTAAGGTCTTGCTGCTGGAAATGCAGCCCATACACCACAGAGTGGCTCAAACCTGTAAACCCAGCACTTGGGAGACTACAGCAGCCTGGGCTACAGAGAGGATTCATGGCCAGACTGGCGTACATTGGAAAGTGAAAGAGAGAGTGGGGGGAGAAGGGGGGTTGCTGGTTGTGAGGAAAAGGGAAAGAGATGGAGGAAATGAGGAAGAATGGAGAAAAAGAATAGAAGAAAGTGGGAGGTACCGGAAACCCACACCCCAGAAGCAATGGTATCTCCTAAAACTTAGTAAGGCACACAGACCCTCGACCTCACCCTAGAACTGCTGAGCCCAAATGCACCTTTTCTCCAAGTGGCACATAATTCCCTCAGTGCAGGGGAATGTGTGAAGGGCTGTTCTAACAGGATGAGAAGGGAAGCTGCTATGGACAGGACACTTCAGTGCATGAAGAAACAATACATAATATTTCACATATATTATATATAAAATAGAACACAACATTAACCTTGTAGGTAAAACAAATCCTTCCTGAGCAATAAGACGTTTATCATGTGAGGAAGTTTTATTTCTTGGGATTTTTAGTCACCCTAAAACAATGGAATCTTCTAGAATGATCAGTAGGAGTAACAGGCAGAAGGTTCCTTGTACTCCAATCCCGCTGTACATATGGTATCTGTGTTCCTATGGATGGAAGAAAACCACTGATTGGTCTCTGATCCTAGACAGTGAACCTGAACCTGACTCCTAGAGGCCATCTGGGGACCTATCCACACCACACCACAACCATGCTGGCTGACTTCCTCACAGCCAGCAGCACGTTCTCAGCGGTGACCTCCAGGAGCTGAGCTCCAGTCCTACAGCTGCAGAGACCGATTCCTGCTATCAGTGAGCTGGGAAGTGTTACTGTTGATATTTAAAAAGGCTATTTCTTGGGCCAACTATCTAAGCGGCGACTCTGCTTAGCTCTGGCGCCATGTTCCCTGGCCAGAGGACACGTGCGCGCATGCGCCAAAGCTAGACATGGCCAGCCAGAAACACGGGCCCTGGCACCCGAGATACCATTGTGGGAGATGGCTCTGTCAATCTACCACGCTGTCTCCACAATGCTTAGCTGAAACCCAGTCGATATCCGCCATCCACGCAGTACTCAATAGAAATGAGACTCTAATGCTTAAAGAGTATCCAAAGACTAGATATTTGGTAATGCTCAATTAACAAGATGCCCACACAATTGGAAGTGTTACCCAATTAACTAACCTAGATATAAGTTGTTATAGCAGGACTGCTCTCCATACCTGTGTGGTCCTCCATGGCTCCTACATCTCTGCTCTCCCAGCTCCTCCTCTTCCTTTTCCTCTCCCTCTCCTTACTCGTCTCCTCTTAGCTCCTCCCAAATTACCGAGTTTATTGTAAAATGTAACAGGCGAAATACACTGTTACAGGGAAGCAGAGCTCAAGTCTCAGAGAATGCAGCAGTGAGACACAGTTTGCTTTCATTCAAGACCCAGAGATGAAAGGCAAGTGAAGCTGAACACACCCTGCCCTTTGACCGTCAAGGGAAGGTGAGGAAGGAGGTGATCGCTGACTTCACCTGCTAACTTCTTGGCTACAATAGGAAAACCCAATGGACACTCAGAACACAGACTTACAGCACGGACCAAATGTTGAGGAGCCTGATAAGATTTGTGTGGTTCCTTAAATAGACGTTTGGTGAAGACAAGAACGCTGGAGCTGCTGGCGGTAAGAGCACAAGAAAGGAGGGCTGCAGGTGGAAACTGGACAACAGCCATTCTCCTCGGAGGAGAAAGTTCTGCAAAACTGACTAGTGAAGTTACAGGGATCTCAGTCCTGGGATAAACAACCACACATGCCAAGGACGTTCCTATACCCAGCTAAACTACTTCACAAACATGGACGGAAGGATTTTTAAAAAATTCCCAAATAAGCAAAACCAGCCTCATGCAAATGAATCTACCCTTCAGCGAAGTGTAACATCCTTACAATTCAAACAAACAATATGTGGGACCTCAGAACGTCAAGTACAACTCAGGAACTGGTGTATACACCAGGAAATGGAAGGACCCTGTGCACATGCGTTCGTGTGTGCGTGTGTTTGTGTGTGTGTAGTGTACAGTCTTCTCTTACTGTTTAAAGCAACCATTATGCCATCCCACTGTTGGGTTTATAAGGCATGGCACGTCTATTAACAGAAAAAGGGAGAAACGAGATTGGACTGATATAGCTAAATTTTACTGGAATTAACTCAACAATAAGCTGAAGGCTGTGAAAAATTTAAGAAATATATTGTAATCTCTGAGACATATGCTAGACAGGTGACTAAAGAACAGGGCTGAAAAGGCTGAGGGGCTTTGTGGCAGAGTATGTGCCTAGCATGCCCAAGTGGGTTTGATCTTCAACACTGACAGAGTACGTGTGTGTGTGTGTGTGTGTGTGTGTGAGAGAGAGAGAGAGAGAGAGAGAGAGATCACCAGAAGACATATTTCTGCCGTCATGCAGATGGGTGATGACTCTGTAGTGGCTTCTCGTCATTTTATGAGAACCGTTATACAAGTTAGGTGCTGATTTGTGTGCACTGCTCAGCCTCCAGGGGCTACAGGGCTAACTTGCTCATCAGAGATAGGTGAGGTCACCCTCACCATCACTTCCAGTTCTCCTCCCCATGCCCAGTTCCTCAGTCTGAATTATGCACTCACCTCCTGGCGACCACTCTCCTCTAAGACCCACCCCACCTATCCTCACATCCAGTTTCGAAAGAGGATCTGCCGTGAAGAGCACCTGTCTCGGTGGGGCTTTGCAGAAGAGGCTCAACTCTGAACATACCTTGCGTGAAAAACGCTAAGATAGCAAACACCCTGAACACCAGCAAAGGCTTTGGTCATCTGTGCCCCAACACCACAACTCTTCTCTACGCCTTGACTGCTCACGCCCCCAACAGCTCCCTCTTCCTGCTGGTCCCTTAGAGCCTGTGGTGGCTGAGAGACCAAACCAGCTCCATCTTAGAGAACCTGACCTATTATGAGAGTTTATGGTTTAGCTCCCAGCACCAGACACTCTAAAGGGCAACAAATTCCGTAATAGCCCTGCAATCAGATATGTACCAAGCTGGAAACCCCCGTGCTTGTTTGCTTGCCTCTATAAATGCTTGCTTGAAACTGGGCTCGGGGCTCCACCCTCCTGTCGTGCTGAGTCAGTGATGACAGTGTGGCCCCAGCCCAAGCTTGAATAAAACCCTGTGTGCGACTGCATCAGAATCAGCTCCTTGGTGATCTTCTGAGGTTCACAAAATGGGCACGACAGTGGTTATTCCTGTCACCTGATTACATCTGGAAATAACAAGTGCCTGGGCAGGCCTGTGAGGGTTTTTTCTTAATTAAATAATTTGAAGCTGGAAGACCTACTTTTAATCCAGATCTCTTGAGGTGGGAAGGCCCACCTTTAATCCAGATCTTTTGTGGGAAGATCTATTCTTAACCTGGGCCTCGCCTTCTGCTGATGGTCTATGTAAGGGCATGGAAGACAGATGTTTGCTCTCTGCCTGCTCGCTCTCGCTCTCTCTGTCTCCTCTCTCTCCATGGCAGGTCTACTTCTTCACTTGCATGAGACTCCACTTCTTTGAGATCCTGGTGCATACGGAAACCCAGTGGAGACATCCACCCTCGTGGACTGAACAGCTACTGGGTTCTTGAACCTTCCATTTGTGCACAGCTATTGTTGGACTAACTGAACCACAGCCTGAAAGCCATTCTAATAAATCCTCTTTCTCTCTTTATCTATCTATCTATCTATCTATCTATCTATCTATCTATCTATCTATCTATCATTTATCTATCTATCTATCTATCCATCCATCCTCTATCTATCCACAATCTTTCTATCCACCATCTATTATCTATGTAAGCCATTCTAGAAAATCCCCTTTATCTACCCATCTCTTATCTACCTATTTACCCTCCATCCATCCATCATCCATCTATCTATCCATCTATCATCTGTCTATCATGTATCCATCATCCATCCATCTACCTATCTATCTACACACATTCACCTATCTGTTCTGTTCCTCTAGAGAACCCTGCCTAATACAACCCATCTCCTTCCTCTCTGAATCTGTGATACACTGCTTCTTGCTTTTCGTGTGATTTTCCTTTCCATGGAACACTTGCTAACACTTCTAACCCTAACTTGTTGCTTTCCAGGTTAGAATTCTCCCAGAGAATGGTGGTCCTGGTAGGTTCTATTAGTCCTGGGGGAGAGAAGAGCCACAGCCACCAGTCAGTATAAACAAATCCTGAGAGAGGAACACTTGTTCACAGGTCGAACGCACACTTGGGCCTCAGGCTCTCCTCCAAGATACAGAAGTCACCCATGCAAAACCATACCATAAACATCTACCATCAAACACCCAGGTCCCCTGTAAGGCAGGCTAGGACTGACACTCTTCTGTGAGCCCCACATAGAAAAGGAAAACGGAACCCTGGGAACCAAAGCAATCTGCCTCAGCCACTCTGCATACCAGCACTGCATCCACACCCTGGAGACAGGGAACACACAGGCAAGACAGCTGGAGGCACCTCCTCACAGCCATGCAGCCTTTTCAGACCTTTCACCCATCCCTGAAGGGAAAATGCCTCAAAAATTATAACATCTCTAAAACTAAGAGAATATTGTTTTTCTGATCTTCCCACACCACGAAGCTTATTGCTCCTGGTGGAAGAAATCAGTGAAGAGTCCTCGAGCAGAGCCAATTGGCTGCCATGCCTCTGAGGCACACAGACACAGGTGCAGCCTCCCACACTCCGGGTGCAGTCTGGGACGCCGACTGCATGTCTGGCCCACCCAGTCTGTTTTCCTCTGTCTGGGAAAGGGCTCTCTGCCACACCAGGCCCACTTAACCCTACACTATGGAAGGCAAAGGGAAGTGGAACAGTGGTCCCTCCCTGACCCACAAGTCTCCCCAGTAGGACAAGGGGAAGGCCAGACTTACCCTGCCTCAGCATGAGAGCTGAGCTGTGCAGAAGCCACCCCGCCCCACGCCACACTGATGAAGAGCTGCCTAATCCCGAGAGAAAACAACTGCATTGTTCTGTACTTGCTTCTGAATAAACACCTGCTGACATTCACTGTGCTTTGCATTTTGTACAGGGTCTTTATGAGAATCTAAAAGAGTGGGATGGCTCAGTGGAGAAGATGCTTGCCTTCAAAGAGTGGGGACCAGAGGATGGATCCCCAGTGCCCACAGGAAAGCCTGGCAGACACGGAGAGGTCTGCAGAGAGTGATCAAGGAAGACACCTTAAACTCTGATCTTTACACACATGTGCCTCAATATGTAAACATGTGTATGCACACACTACATACACATTAAAAAAATGGTGATGGGGGATATCAAAGGTAACATCTCGGAGCCCCTCCCACATGCCCCAAGCCAGGCTAAGCCCTACCTACTCCTGTCCATACACTCCTGGTCTCCATCTCACAGAGCTGGGGGTCCAGGCAAAGCAGACCTGTTTCTGAGGAGCTGTTAGCATCACTCCAGGATTCCCTCAGGATACAGTGTCTGAGAGAAGAGCTACAGAAATATGTTGACACGTTTAATCAATCACACTTATGTTTTTGCAACTGACCGGGACAAAAATAAGATCTGCAATCTACCTTCTGACTGATATTTTCTTGAGACAGGGACTCATGTAGTCCAGGCTAACCTCAAACTCTCTGTGTAGCTAGTGATAACCCTAAACTTCTGTTCCTCCTACCTCCACTTCCCAAGTGCAGGGATTAGTGTGCAACTGAGCCGATTTTTCCTAAATGGAGTTCTGGGGATTTAACCCATGGCTGCATGTGTGCTAGGCAGGCACTCTAGCCATGGACCCACAACCTCCGTTCACTGCTGGGACTTTTAATTGTTCCTATAGAGCCACTCAGACATCTGAATTATCCAGCAATGTCCACAGCAGCTGCTTCATCACAAACTCTCAATAATCAAATGCTATAATAAATAAAAAGATCTACAATCAAATAATATTATTAAATAATCAAATACCATTCAAGGAAAAACTTAAAAAGTTGAGTTTCATGTAGAACACTACATTTTCCCCTGGAACTGTCCTGTGATAAAAAAAAAAATTAGAAGTGATATAAACGTGTTTTAAAGTCACAGTGGTTAAGTCCTTGTAAGTCACCAGACACCCTCCCAGTAGGCATTGCTGGAAATACTCTCAAGTTTGTAGGACCTTGGAAAAACCATATTCTTTCTTTGAGCTTTCAGATTTGGTTAGCCTGTTTCAGTCAGTATGAACATTATGATGGAGTTTTGACTGTGGCATCAACACATAAGCAAAAAGCATTCTTTATTGTATAAATCTAGGCTATCTCACCCCTCTTACACCTAATGAAATCAAAACAGTATTTCTAGTGTCCATCTCACCCCTGAGAGAACTCTAACTCAACATTTGAGGTATTACAGTTTGTGTAAAGTACACTACAAATACCCAGGAAGCGTTGTAAGTACCAAAATAAAATATTTACCATTTTTGCTAACGAGAATAAAAGGCACCATTTTAAAATGCACATCCTGATAGAAAAATAACCTCATTAAACTTCCCAGATACCAAAGGCAACGTCTCAGGATTGCCCTCAGAAAACAAGATACCGGGAGACATTTTTACAGTTTTCAAAATCTGTACAAAACTTATTCACAGTCTTGTGAAATCCAACACATTCACAAATGACGAGCATGTACGTCGTCCATCTCATCGGGCACACGGTACTCGGCCATGGTGGGCTCCTTCCTTGCCGAGGCGAGGCGCTATGACATGCGTTCCTTGAAGAACCATCTCTGGTTATCTGAGTTGGTACAGTCCCGCAAGTATGGTGCAAAGCCGTTGTCGAACTCATTCTCGGTGGCCTCCACACACTTCCTGCTCTGCTTGTGAACTAAAGTGCCATCCTACAAATGATAACAGACATTGTATGTTCAAGATGATTTTAGTGTTTCCTCAGAAAAGTCACCTTTCCCTTAAGGCAGATTCTGAAGACCCCAGGGAGTGATTTTTAGCATTTCAGAAATGTCAGCAATGCAAAACAGCGCCACCTGCTGGCTGCTCAAGCGCCCGGGAGAGCACCTCTTAACTTATCCCCTTTTCTCCTTCAGTGAAGTCACAGCCAAGATCCTTTATTTACCACTCTCATGTCTCTTCATCACCTAATTCTAACCTTATGACTTCCCTCTCCCGAGCAGTTTAACAGAGTCACGTGACCTGGCCATACTCCTAACTTGGCTGCAGCACATTCAGGTGAGGGACCCGAGTCTCCAGGTCACCTGTTCTCAGCCTGGGTGTGTGTGTGGGAGGGGTGTCCTCTGGTCCCAGTCTCACACCCCAGGGTATGGCAATCTTTAAGGGCCCTGCTTGCTTCCCCAACACTTGCTGAGGGCATGGAGAGCCTCTCTTTGCTGTGTATCTTGTCCCTCTCTCCTCTGTGGTGTAAGAAACTTAACAAGAGGCCAGCAGCCAACAGTGAGAATGATTAGCCTCCTGGTTCTGAGGGAGAGGCCTTGCAAACAGTTCCCTTCCAAGGAACTCACGACAGTATCTCTCTGCCCGCCCGGCCTTTTACACTGCTCACTTCTCCGAAGAGAACACTGAATTTTAAGGTAAAATCTTTGTGTGTATGTGAGGAGGGGAGGTGCTATACACGTTCATACATGCATGTGTACACATACATGTATGTGCATGCAGAGACCAGAAGATGACATGGTATCTCCTCCACCTTCTTTGCTTGAGACAGGGTCTTTTCTGACTCTCAAACTCATCAATTTAGCTGGGCAGTTTGTCCTGGGGATCTCTCTCTGTTTCCTAAGCACTGCCTCCCAGGCGACCTGTCAGGTCTTTACAGCGGTGCTAGAAATCTGAACTCCAGTCCTTACACCTATGTGCCAAGAGCTTTATCCACTGAGCCATCCCTCCATCCCTACAGTGGAATTCTTAACACAACTTGTGACCAATCTTGTTTCTAGATTGTACAATCATTCTCTGGGGGTTAGAAGAAAAATCGAAAAAGAAGAGGACAACAGATCATGGTGTGTATGGATTATTTTTCCTAAACTATTTTATTTTAAGACAGGTCTTGCTACCCTGGAACTCACAATCCTCCTGCCTCAGCCTCCTGAGTGCGCCACCAAGCCCAGCTCTAACTTTCTTCTGTCAAACACGTAACACCACAGGGCTTGGCTCTTCCAGGGAGCCTGTAAACTCCACTGCTTATTATTGTATTTCTCTACAGGAAAATACATCTCAACTTTGAATGGGATTTCGGACTGCTCACAAATGGGTCAATCAACAGTATCTGGAAAGTCAGCTCCATCCCAGGGTGTCTCTTGGTTACATCCCAAGCAGCCACAAGTCTCTATGGTGCCTCAAAGCTTCCAAAGGAGGTCCTGGGAATCTCTAAGTCCTTCCTGGAGCAGAGCAAAGCTGCTGTTACCAAGGCTGTTTCAGAGCAAGGGCAAAATGAGGCTCAGAGAAGCAGGGTGGTTTATGCTTGAGTCTAACCTCGTGTTCTGGCACTTGGGCCTCTTACGACACTCGCATAACCCATCCCTCCCCATGCATTAATGGCAACTCTACTTTCTATTACAACCCATGACAGCTCATGGTGTAAAAGAGGAAAGCCCCACTGTCACCAGAAGCCATAGACTCTGACCCTACAGTCACCTCCCAGGGTCAAAGTGAAGTTTCCAGTGTCTGAGACCCACTGGGACCAGGCTAGAGAGTCCACCTGGCTTCTGCACAGTCGTACAGACCTGGGCGGGTGGCACTGAAAGCTGCCCATTCACTGACCTCCTGTAGGATGAACTCGTGATTCTCTGGGACGGTATCTCTGCAGAGATCCATGACAAGGACATCCTTCCCTTCCTCCACAGCTATGCAGGCCTCGGGCTGGCGGGTGTTATATCGTATTTCTTTCCGGGATGTATACTCGAAAAACTAACAACAGTGTGACCAACATGAGTCGGTTTACCTTGTGACACCCTGCACAAGATTATCTAGGGCGGCAGTTTCTCAACCTGAATTGTCAGATATTCACATCACAGTAGCAAAATCACAGTCATATACCAGCAATGATAATAATGTAAGGGTTGGGGTCACCACACGAGGAACTGTACTAAGAGGTCACAACATTAGAAGGTTGAGAACTACTTCTCTAGGGGAGATAAGTAGAGGCGGGCTGGTGCACCACCCCCTCACCCCACCCCGCCCCACCTCTGCGGTGACCCTGTGTTAGGGTTCCAGGTGTCTTGGGGCACTAAGCTGGCCTCTTATTTGAGTCCAAATAAGACTTTACTCCCCTGAATTTTTTTTTCTGTCATGCCAAATCCAAAGCAATAGATGTCGTGAATCCCACATGCTAGGCTAGCGCTCTGCCACTGAGTCACACACAAGCACAGAGGGCTGGGGAGATGGGTCAGCTGGTAAAGGTTCTGATGACTCGACCTGGGTTCTATCCCTGGGACCAACATGGTGGGAGGAGAGAACTGAACCCTGCTGCTTTGACTTACACACACACACACACATACACACATACACACATGCAGACAGGCACGCATATACATACACAGGCAAATAAGTAAATAAATATAATAAAAAAATAAAATAAAAGCAACAAAGCTTGCCCCTCCCCATCAAGGCCCACACCTACCTGGTTCTGACCCATCCCGTGGCAGAGATACATAAGGACCTGGTGACCTTCGACATGGTTTTCATTGGGAGGATTATAGTCAAGGCAGTACCCTCTTAGTCCTCTGTTCTGGAGCTAAACAAGACACAGAGGTGGCACCTCAGTCTAGATTTCTACACACCCAAAGAACTCCACACAAAGTTCAGTAGGGAGAACACAATGAGGATGAGATCCCAGGGACCGCCCCAGAGAGAGGATCCCTGCCCCCTGTCCCGCTCTTTCTAGTCACTACAATGTTCTCCTATGCTAACAACAGGTGGGAACTTGGCCCCACTTTAAGACAACGAATCTGACCTAAAAGCTTGCACCTTTATTTCTCGGTCACAGCCTTATTGCTGCCCTGGCTCAAACATCTTAGTTGTGGCCTCACTTCCATGGTTAAGAAATACAGAGAAGAGAGGTGCAGTTTACAGACAGGGCCCTGAGTGAAACAGTCCACACACAACCAAGCTGGGTTTTTTCTCAACATGGTAAAAGCAGTCATGGAAGAGAAAATGTGGAGGCATGACTCAGGCTAAAGGAACCTTCCAAGGCAAGCTCCAACACAGTGTGTGTATCCCCACTAGAATCTGCAACCACTGACAGAACAACCTGAGAAAGGGAGGAGCGTGCACTGAATGGCAGAGTGAAGAGCAGCAAGGCTTCATGGTTACGTGGTGGGCTTCACAGTTTCGTGGCGGGCTTCACGGTTATGTGGCAAGCTTTGTGATTATGTGGCGGGCTTAGTGGTTATGTGGCAGGCTTCGTGGTTATGTGGAGGGCTGTACACACTTGAGTGCACAGAAGGAAATCACAGGACACCAATAGCCAAAGCACTAAGGTATGACAGGAGAAAGGAAACAAGAAGAGAATCTTGGAGACACAGAGTTGGTCTGCTCCTGTGGAGATACCGAATCCTGAGCCATCCTAGAGGAGCCACTGCACTCAGAGCAGCCGGTAAGAACTCCATCTCACTCCATAAACCCCAGAGATACATCTGAGAGCCAGGGACATTTAGGACACATCAGCTACCCAAACCCCGCCCCTCCAGAATTCCACTTCCCTTCTGCCCTTGTCTGGTCCTTTGGGCTGGGGCAGACACAGAGTTGATCTGCTCCTGTGGAGATACTGAATCCTGAGCCATCCTAGAGGAGCCACTGCACTCAGAGCAGCAGACACCAAGGTGGTTTGCACTTGGGAGACATCGTATCCAGAGCCATCCTAGAGGAACCACTGCACCCAGAACAGAAGGATTTCCAGATCCAAGAGGTGGCCTGAGTCCCAGGAGTTCTTCTACCCAGGAGATTAGGATCATAAGACCACAGAGACATCTGGACTCTGAAGAGCTCTGCCACAAGCAAGATAACC